>NC_083883.1:20273727-20576757 GCF_032452875.1 Bos javanicus | reverse complement strand
TTGACCAGTTTTCCCAGCACCACTTGTTAAAGAGATTCTCTTTAATCCATTGTATGTTCTTGCCTCCTTTGTCAAAGATAAGGTGTCCATATGTGCGTGGATTTATCTCTGGGCTTTCTGTTTTGTTCCATTGATCTATATTTCTGTCTTTGTGCCAGTACCATACTGTCTTGATGACTGTGGCTTTGTAGTAGAGCCTGAAGTCAGGCAGGTTGATTCCTCCAGTACCATTCTTCTTTCTCAAGATAGCTTTGGCTATTTGAGGTTTTTTGTATTTCCATACAAATTGTGAAATTATTTGTTCTAGCTCTGTGAAGAATACTGTTGGTAGCTTACTAGGGATTGCATTGAATCTATAAATTGCCTTGGGTATTATACTCATTTTCACTATATTGATTCTTCCAATCCATGAACATGGTATATTTCTCCATCTATTAGTGTCCTCTTTAGATGGGGAAACAGTGGAAACAGTGTCAGACTTTATTTTTCTGGGCTCCAAAATCACTACAGATGGTGACTGCAGCCATGAAATTAAAAGACGTTTACTCCTTGGATGGAAAGTTATGACCAACCTAGATAGCATATTCAAAAGCAGAGACATTCCTTTGCCAACAAAGGTCCGTCTAGTGAAGGCTATGGTTTTTCCTGTGGTCATGTATGGATGTGAGAATTGGACTGTGAAGAAGGCTGAGCACCGAAGAATTGATGCTTTTGAACTGTGGTGTTGGAGAAGACTCTTGAGAATCCCTTGGACTGCAAGAAGATCCAACGAGTCCATTCTGAAGGAGATCAGCCCTGGGATTTCTTTGGAAGGAATGATGCTAAAGCTGAAACTCCAGTACTTTGGCCACCTCATGCGAAGAGTTGATTTATTGGAAAAGACCCTGATGCTGGGAGGGATTTGGGGCAGGAGGAGAAGGGGATGATAGAGGATGAGATAGCTGGATGGCATCACTGACTCGATGGACGTGAGTCTCAGTGAACTCCAGGAGTTGGTGATGGACAGGGAGGCCTGGCGTGCTGCGATTCATGGGGTCACAAAGAGTCGGACACGACTGAGCGACTGATCTGATCTTGATTTCTTTCACCAGTGTTTTATAGTTTTCTATATATAGGTCTTTAGTTTCTTTAGGTAGATATATTCCTAAGTATTTTATTCTTTTCATTGCAATGGTGAATGGAATTGTTTCCTTAATTTCTCTTTCTATTTTCTCATTATTAGTGTATAGGAATGCAAGGGATTTCTGTGTGTTGATTTTATATCCTGCAACTTTAGTATATTCATTGATTAGTTCTAGTAATTTTCTGGTGGAATCTTTAGGGTTTTCAAGGTAGAGGATCATGTCATCTGCAAACAGTGAGTTTTACTTCTTCTTTTCCAGTTTGGATTCCTTTTATTTCTTTTTCTGCTCTGATTGCTGTGACCAAAACTTCCAAAACTATGTTGAATAGTAATGGTGAAAGTGGGCACCCTTGTCTTGTTCCTGACTTTAGAGGAAATGCTTTCAGTTTTTCACCATTGAGGATAATGTTTGCTTTGGGTTTGTTATATATAGCTTTTATTATGTTGAGGTATGTTCCTTCTATTCCTGCTTTCTGGAGAATTTTTTATCATAAATGGATGTTGAATTTTGTCAAAGGCCTTCTCTGCATCTATTGAGATAATCATATGGTTTTTATTTTTCAATTTGTTAATGTGGTGTATTACATTGATTGATTTGTGGATATTGAAGAATCCTTGCATGCCTGGGATAAAGCCTGCTTGGTCATGGTGTATGATCTTTTTAATGTGTTGTTGGATTCTGATTGCTAGAATTTTGTTAAGGATTTTTGCATCTATGTTCATCAGTGATATTGGCCTGTAGTTTTCTTTTTTTGTGGCATCTTTGTCAGATTTTGGTATTAGGCTGATGGTGGCCTCATAGAATGAGTTTGGAAGTTTACCTTCCTCTCCAATTTTCTGGAAGAGTTTGAGTAGGATAGGTGTTAGCTCTTCTCTGAATTTTTGGTAGAATTCAGCTGTGAAGCCGCCTGGACCTGGGCTTTTGTTTGCTGGAAGATTTTTGATTACAGTTTCAATTTCCATGCTTGTGATGGGTCTGTTAAGATTTTCTATTTCTTCCTGGTCCAGTTTTGGAAAGTTGTACTTTTCTAAGAATTTGTCCATTTATTCCATATTGTCCATTTTATTGGCATATAATTGTTGATAGTAGTCCCTTATGATCCTTTGTATTTCTGTGTTGGGTGTTGTGATCTCTCCATTTTCATTTCTAATTTTATTGATTTGATTTTTCTCCCTTTGTTTCTTGATGAGTCTGGCTAATGGTTTGTCGATTTTACTTATCCTTTCAAAGAACCAGCTTTTGGCTTTGTTGATTTTTGCTATGGTCTCTTTTGTTTCTTTTGCATTTATTTCTGCCCTAATTTTTAAGATTTCTTTCCTTCTACTAACCCTGGGGTTCTTCATTTCTTCTTTTTCTAGTTGCTTTAGGTATACGTTAGGTTATTTATTTGACTTTTTTCTTGTTTCTTGAGGTATGCCTGTATTGCTATGAACTTTCCCCTTAGGACTGCTTTTACAGTGTCCCACAGGTTTTGGGTTGTTGTGTTTTCATTTTCATTCATTTCAATGCAAATTTTGATTTCTTTTTTGATTTCTTCTGTGATTTGTTGGTTATTCAGCAGCGTGTTGTTCAGCCTCCATATGTGGGAATTTTTAATAGTTTTTCTCCTGTAATTGAGATCTAATCTTACTCCATTGTGGTTAGAAAAGATGCTTGGAATGATTTCAATTTTTCTGAATTTACCAAGGCTAGATTTATGGCCCAGGATGTGATCTATCCTGGAGAAGGTTCCATGTGCACTTGAGAAAAAGGTGAAATTCATTGTTTTGAGATGAAATGTCCTATAGATATCAATTAGGTCTAACTGGTCTATTGTATCGTTTAAAGTTTGTGTTTCCTTGTTAATTTTCTGTTTAGTTGATCTATCCATAGGTGTGAGTGGGGTATTAAAGTCTCCCACTATTATTGTGTTATTGTTAATTTCCCCTTTCATACTTGTTAGCATTTGTCTTACATACTGTGGTGCTCCCGTGTTGGGCGCATATATAATTGTTATATCTTCTTCTTGGATTGATCCTTTGATCATTATGTAGTGACCTTCTTTGTCTCTTTTCACAGCCTTTGTTTTAAAGTCTATTTTATCTGATATGAATATTGCTACTCCTGCTTTCTTTTGGTCCCTATTTGCATGGAAAACCTTTTTCCAGCCCTTCACTTTCAGTCTGTATGTGTCCCCTGTTTTGAGGTGGGTCTCTTGTAGACAACATATATAGGGGTCTTGTTTTTGTATCCATTCAGCCAGTCTTTGTCTTTTGGTTGGGGCATTCAACCCATTTACGTTTAAGGTAATTATTGATAAGTATGATCCCATTGCCATTTACTTTATTGTTTTGGGTTCAAATTTATACACCGTTTTTGTGTTTTCTGTCTAGAGAATATCCTTTAGTATTTGTTGGAGAGCTGGTTTGGTGGTGCTGAATTCTCTCAGCTTTTGCTTGTCTGTAAAGCTTTTGATTATCTCCTTCATATTTGAATGAGATCCTTGCTGGGTACAATAATCTGGGCTGTAGGTTATTTTCTTTCATCACTTTAAGTATGTCTTGCCATTCCCTCTTGGCTTGAAAAGTTTCTATTGAAAGATCAGCTGTTATCCTTATGGGAATTCCCTTGTGTGTTATTTGTTGTTTTTCCCTTGCTGCTTTTAATATTTGTTCTTTGTGTTTGATCTTTGTGAATTTGATTAATATGTGTCTTGGGGTGTTTCGCCTTGGGTTTATCCTGTTTGGGACTCTCTGGGTTTCTTGGACTTGAGTGATTATTTCCTTCCCCATTTTAGGGAAGTTTTCAACTATTATCTCAAGTATTTTCTCATGGTCTTTCTTTTTGTCTTCTTCTTCTGGGACCCCTATGATTTGAATGTTGTAGCGTTTAATATTGTCCTGGAGGTCTCTGAGATTGTCCTCATTTCTTTTAATTCGTTTTTCTTTTTTCCTCTCTGATTCATTTATTTCTACCATTCTATCTTCTAATTTACTAATCCTATCTTCTGCCTCTGTTATTCTACTATTTGTTGCCTCCAGAGTGTTTTTGATCTCATTTATTGCATTATTCATTATATATTGACTCTTTTTATTTCTTCTAGGTCCTTGTTAAACCTTTCTTGCATCTTCTCAATCCTTGTCTCCAGGCTATTTATCTGTGATTCCATTTTGATTTCAAGATTTTGGATCAATTTCACTATCATTATTTGGAATTCTTTATCAGGTAGATTCCCTATCTCTTCCTCTTTTGTTTGGTTTGGTGGGCATTTATCCTGTTCCTTTACCTGCTGGGTATTCCTCTGTCTCTTCATCTTGTTTAAATTGCTGAGTTTGGGGTGTCCTTTCTATATTCTGGAAGTTTGTGGAGTTCTCTTTATTGTGGCGTTTCCTCACTGTGTGTGGATTTGTACAGGTGGCTTGTCAAGGTTTCTTGGTTAGGGAAGCTTGTGTCGGTGTTCTGGTGGGTGGAGCTGGATTTCTTCTCTCTCCTTTCGAAGACAATGGGTTGCTTTTCTGGGTGCCTGATGTCCTATGCCAGTATTCAGAAGTTGTTTTGTGGAATTTACTTGGCGTTTAAATGTTCTTTTGATGAATTTGTTGGGGGGTGAAGTGTTCTCCCCGTCCTATTCCTCTGCCATCTTAGCTCCTCCTTCTAAATCACAGTTTCTGCAGTTTCTAGAGACCATAGCGGTGCAGCCCAAGGAACAAGAGAGAAGTAGTTTCTCACAATCCCTGTCTTCAGAAATTCACCCACTTTTTGACCTTTGTGCTCAGTCCAGTTTCTCTCCCTCCCAGGGCGCTACATGCAGAGGTCTCCCAGCGGGAAGTTCAGATGAGAGTTTCTGGTGAAAACTGACTCTGCTTGAGCCCAGCAGCTGGGAAGAGAAACAAGCTCACGACTGGATCTCCCAATTAGCATCTGCCTCATTTTGTGGTTTCATATGTGGTTAAGGGTTGGACTTAAATATATGCCTGTGGTGTAGTCCTCTCTCTTTCTGTATATCTTTTTTGGTTACTTCCTCTTAAGGCTCATAGGATAAAATAAATTATTTCCAAAAGTCTGCAGTATTTCACACACATGATTTTTGTGTTTTTCAAAGTGATTTGAATATGACTTTTATAAGATTCGGGCTTCCCTGGTGGCTCAGATGGAAAGGAATCTGCCTGCAATGCAGGAGACCCAGGTTCATTTCCTTGGTTGGGAAGATCCCCTGGAAAAGGAAATGGCAACCCACTCCAGTACTCTTGTCTAGGAAATCCCGTGGACAGGGGAGCCTGGCACTGAACTCATGGGGGTCACAAGAGTTGGACACATGAGCAACTAACACTAGAGGAATCCTAGAGATCTTTTTTTTTAGTCAACATATGATTGATTCATAAATTTCAGGTGTACAGCAAACAGATTCAGATATCTGAATCTGATACACACACACACACACACACAAACACACACATCTTTTTTCAGATACTTTTCCATTATGGGTTATTAAAAGATACTGAATACAGTTCCCTGTGTTATACAGTAGGTCCATGTTTTTTATCTATTTAAATATATAGCAGTGTATATATATTAATCCCAAATTTCCCATTTATCCCCCTACTTCCCCCTTTGGTTTGTTTTCTGCATCTGAGTTAATTTCTGCTTTATAATAAGTTTGTATCATTTTTTTAGATTCCACATATAAGTAGTATTATACTTATCTTTCTGACTTAACTTCACTCAGTATGACATTCTCTACGTTCATCCATGTTACTAAAATGGCCTTATTTCATTCTTTTTTTTTGGCTGAGTAATTTTCCTTTGTATATATGTACCACATCTTCTTTATCCATTCCTCTGTCGATAGTCAATGTCTTGACTATTAAAAATAGTGCTGCTATGAACATTGTGGTGCATGTATCTTTTGGGGTCATAATTTTCATCTTTTCCAGATATTTGCCCAGATGTGGGGTTGCTGGATCATATGGTGACTCTATTTTTTAGATTTTTAATGAACCAGACTTTCTAAGTGAAATTTCCAACTGAATGCTTTGGCATGGGGCTCTAGGTACATCCACAACAGTTAACAGTGTGATAAGGTGCAGCCTGCATATCCCTTAGCACATGGCCATTGGTGTGCTCTACCACCGGCTTCTGTTACCAGGCAACGGTTACCAGGAGACCACTAACGGTGGCACTACAATGGGCCCCTCCCCCACAAGCATACAACTGTCAATGAGTGACCGTTAGTGGCCTTGCTCAGCCATTGGTTGAGGCCACGGTAAGCCCCTCCCTCAAGTGACCAATTGTCACTGAGCAGCAGTTAGTGGGCATGTTGAGCCAACAGTTGGCTGGGTGGTGGTCCTCAGGCAGAAAGTGAGGTAAGAGGTGGACACTGGCCTTCTCCCTGGGGCCCTCTGTGGCCAGCAGGTGAACTGGGGTGGGGTGTGTGGCTCAGGGGACAGGCAGGATCTGTGTCCTGCAAGGCTCTGGAGGCCTGGCCACGGCTGCCCACTGACCAGGCTCAGGCCTTGAGGTAGCAGTAAGCCTCTCCCTAATCCCTGCCTCTGCAACCTAATGGCAGTGGCCGTCTGCCTGGGACATAGTCTATGAGACCTATCCCCACCATGTGGCTGACCTAAGGAGCCTGAGCTCCTGACCCAACTGACCTTTGGGTCCTGGGCGCCTGGCTCCCTCAGTGATGATGGCTGGATAGGGTCTGGGGATCTGGCCCTGAGGGAGCTGCCTGCTGAGCTCTGCCTTCTCTCAGCCAGTCCTGGATCTCAGAGGTTGAAGGTTGTGCTGCAGGACCTGCCCTTTCTTGTCAGAACAGAGAATAAAGTTCATTTGGTGGAGATTTACAGGAATATGGTTATCTGACCACAACTCTACCTCAAGAACAAAGGGTCTGACAACCGAGACGTTGGCACAAACTCACCATGCCCCTCCATCACCTTTCTTAGAAAAGGGCTCTGCTGGGAGCTTTCAGGGAGTTTGGGATTTTTAAAGCATGACCCACTCATAGCATTGCAGGGCCCTCAATAAACTTTTCTCTGCTGCAAACTCTGACGTTTTGGTATCATTTGGCCTCGCTGTGCATTGGGTACACAGACTTGCATTTCAGAAACAACAGTAGAACCGTGGGAAGAGGTGATATTCAATCCAGAAGGGAGATGTCTTTCTTTATCTTTCTTTACTATCCTTTTATAATATAAACAAAGTCAGAACTGATTAGAGCTGGAAGCTGCTACAGGAATTATCTGGCCCAGTTTGTTTCTGTTCCAGATGAAAGCGGGCTGAGAGGCTGTGAGCCTTTCCCAAGGTCCTGCAGTTAGTGATGTGCTTTTTTTCCCTGAATCCCATCTCTCCCTTATTGGCGCCGCACCTGCACCATTCCACTCTTGCACTAAATAAACTTCCGTTTCGCCTCTCCTTGGCCATCAATCTCGGGTCTCGATTAAGCTTCATAAAGCCCACTGGTTACAACTGTCTGTGACATCAGACACAAAATTTCTTTCTTCAGCACCAAGGACTCTCTCTCTGGCCTGCCTTTCAAGCCAGCCTCCTCTCCAAATGGTCCAGAAGTCAGTTTCTCCCCTGGGTCTCCCGTGACACCAAGGCACCGGGTTCCTTTCTTCTTTCCCACTTCTGCTCGTGCTGGTCCTCACCTACTCCTCTCCGGAAAGTCAACCATCAGCTAATCTTCACCCTTACTTTCCTTGATTTCTGCAACCCATCAGCTAGTTTTCCTTTTCTGTTATGTAATTCAAACTAGAAAGAAAATAACTCCACCCCAGAGCTGCTTCCTTGGATTTTTACATGGATCTTTTTTAACCTAGCAGAGTGCTCCTGAGCCTGGACCCACACAGATGAGGAAACCCTAGACCAGTGATCGCACTCCTCTTTACCTTGTCATTTCATTTACTAGTTCACTCAACACGTAAACACCTTTCTGATGCCTGCTTTTGCTCCCTCACCTTCTTTAGATCTCAAGTTCTCAGTGAGGCTTTTCCAGTCACTTTATTTAAAACTGAAAAAGCCCTCTCCTATCTCACTCTCCCCTTCTCTCTTTACCTCCTGGATTTTCCTCCAGAGCTGTCAGCACCATCAAACATTTTTCTTTTGAGAGTCTTGCTAATTTATTTCATGCATGTTGCTTGTCTCCCCTCATAGAAATGAACTCCATGAAACAGGGGTTTTGTCTGTTTTGTTCATCACTGTGTGGGTGCTTAGAACAGGGACTGTTACACAGACACAAGATGTGAAGATGTGGAGTCAGTCATGAACTGGCTAAATGGGAAAAATGGTTGTATTCCCAGCATTTGTGTAATTCAGGCTTAGAGGAGGAACCTGCTTTGAGCCAATGACCACTACTGCGGTGAGTTCTTACAGAAAGTCCTGGCTGCTAAGGAGGGTGGAATGAGAGCCCTTAACCAGACTCTCACTTGAAGATGCCTCCCGGAATGAGAAATATTTGAACTGAGAAAATAACCTTTAGCTTTTCTGAGGAGAGAGTGAAGCAAGTAGGAATCAATTGCTTCAGAGATCTCTTTTCTTAAATTTTGTTTTATTCTGCTGAAGTATAGTTGATTTATAATGTGTTGTTAGTTTCAGTTGGACAGTACAGTGCTCTTTTTAGAATTCTTTTCCCTTATAGGTTATTACAAAATAGTGCATATAGTTCCCTCTGCTATGTTAATAGGTCCTCGTTGGTTATCTATTTTATAAACAGTAGTATATCTGTTCATCCCAACTTCCTAATTTATCCCCTCTACCATTTCCCCTTTGATAAACATGTTTGTTTTCTATAGCCGGTTCAGCTGATCTTAACAAAGCTGTGCACCAAATGCATGCGGAATGATAACAACAAGAGGCCAATTGCTGACTTGAGACCATATTAGACGGCATCCACACCAACTGGGTGCCATGCATGTTCGCTTTCCAATTGGTTTTTTTAATACTGGGCAGCATTTGCCCCCTCCCAGTGTGATTGCCCAGTGTAAAACTGCCATGTACCTTATAGTACAGTGTAAAGCAGAGGTGTAGACATAAAGTATTAAGAAAAGGTTTTACAAAGTCGTCATTGTTAGGATATTGACTAAGCTCTCATTCTCTCCTGCTACCAGCCGTGAAGGTTTCCGGTTTTAATTCTGTAAGACTGTATTTTGTGCTTCCTCACACACACAATCTCTATGGTGTCTCTGTCCGTAGAGCATCCCCTGGCTTGTGTCAGAGCCGGGTACCATCTGGACTTGCTACTGTTTTCCTTGTGCCAGATGTTTTTTATGGATGGGGAATTTGTGCTCATCCCTTTGCCTGCCACCTCCCCCCTCCAGCTTAAGGTTTATGTTTATTTAACCCAGGTTAGAAAGTAGAAATATCTTTTCTTAAAAATAATTCTGTCATCATCTAACCTTCCATACACACCCTGCAAACCCACCCAATGGTACTGGAGGGGGAGTAAATTACTGCTTCAGACTAGTTTTAATCATTATGCAGAAAGCAGTTCTCAAAATTTAGCATCCTTGTTTTCAAGGATGTGTAACTGATGTATGAAAAATTTCATACCAAATCCACGCCTCTTTGGCTCCATCAAAAGAAGATAGAATTAAAGTTTAGTTATAAGAAAAGGGGTCTGGAACTTAAATAAGAACGTCAGTGGAATCTTTATACCAAATCATGTACTTGAATATGTATCCATGGGATGTGAAGACACATCTACTGAGAAAAATTGACAGTGAAAAATAAGAAAAACAACAGGCAGTCTGATACATTCATTTAAAACGAATTAGGGGTTAGACATGAGGAAGAAACTAAACTCAAGTTCTGCCTTTTGCTTTATTTTCCGAAAGCCAGAGGCAGCCACTGTTGTGCCTTGATCTAGATCCGTGAGTTGCATTGGCACGGGCAAAGAAAGAAGAAACTGTTCTGTGCTTCTTGCACAGAGATCTGTTGGGTGATCGATGCAGGGAACTAGAATTCCTCTGTCCAGGGACTCGAGTCCAGGAAAGAGGAGCAAATATGCACATGTATCTGGACCTGTGAGAAGTCGAAAGAAAGCATGACCTTTACCAGGTATGCTCAGAGAAGATTCTTCCAGGGGCAGGACCAAAAACCAGGGGTCAGGGAAGAATCTTTTGGGAACCCTTGTCTGTAATTAGACACCAATAGGGTGATGCATTCAGCTTGTAGTCTTTAAATAGCTAAAAAAAAAAAAAAAAGGTCAGAGAGCCAGGAATATGCTTAGAAAAAGTATCATAAAAAGGATAGAATGACAATAAAAGGTGGTTGGGAGAACTCATGTCAGGGATCAAGGACTGGAGAGTGTGAAAATTAGCTTTGAATTCTGACTTTTACTTGAAGGAGCTTTGGGAGAGCCCGTAATAGCTGGGGTCTTGTTGAAGATGATACCTGTGAATTTGTGCAAATCCTGTTATCTTTTTAACACTTTGTTCCATCATCTAGAAAACAAGGGAGTTGCATTAAATTATATATGAAGGCTTTCACAGCTGTAAAATGGTGATTCTAGATTTGTGAAGAGTGTGTTTATAAGACAGGTGCTGAGAAGTCATTCATTTTATTCAAAGAAAACAATCAGGAAAAGCAATGGATTTAAATGAATGGAAAAGAAAGTAAGCAATTGAAAATATTCTTATTTCTTCAAATTATCCATTAGGTCCCCTTTATATATTATAAAATAACAGATAACTAGCTGCTAAGAACAGTTTTGGCATAATAGCTACCAATTGTTTGATGTGCTCCCAGTGGGTCAAGTGCTATATTTAACACTTTACATATGTTACTTCATTTAATATTATTTCATTTAATAACGCCTATAAAGTAGGTGCTATTATTGTCCCCACTTTGACAATGAGGAAAGTGAAACTTGCAGAGCAGAAATAAATTTTTCCAGGTTCCCTAGGTACCAAGAGGCAGAGCTGGAACTGAACACCAGTCTATCCTGCTGCAAACACTTGCTCAGAACCTTAACAACATCCCATCTTGGGCCAAGAATGGCCAGATCCATTTGTGAGATCCCTTCTTTAATTTTGTGATTCTGAAACAGCTGATATAACTTTAAGTACAACTTCCCCCCCCCCCGATGTTACCTATCAAGGATGAATATCTAGTGTTTACAGAAATAAAAGTTCTATTACATTTCTTCATGTCAGAGTATACAGAGGGTTTATGCGCTTCTCTGGAAAGAAAAGGAAATACAGCTGTTTTGCAGGTAATAACAGTTTATTTTATGTCCTATTTTCTTTAACAGTGATTGCTCTTACTTGGAAACTCTCCTGGCATTTTGTAGGCAATAAAAACGTAAAAAGAATACTCTTTGCAGAGACTTTCACAAGCTTGGCCCCCAGTTCATAATCTGTGGCACAAAACATCTTCAATCCGATACCAGAGCTGTTTATCAATCTGTCCAACAGCAACATAGGAACCAGGGCTGCTCTTATGACAAGCCCCAGGTCAGTTCTCCTATCACTGGAACCCCCAACATCATTGTGGAAAAAAAAAAAAAAAGAACCATGCCAATCTGAGAAAACGCTGAGGAAAATTTCTCTAAGAAAGACACAGAAATGAAAATGTGACACCTGCAAAGTAAAAATCATGACTTGATATTAATAACAATTAACTGCTCTCTGATTAAATATCCTTATCCAGACTCAGGGCTAGTGCAGAGCAGAACTGTAAAAGAAACTCTTTGATCCATTGGAAAATTCCCTTTGAGCATCTTCAATGCTTTCCCTATTGTATCTTCCTGCTCCACTGATCTCTGTAGGGTTCTCTTCCCGAGTAGCCCCCAGGGGACAAATTTTGTTCTCTGAACCTTCTCTGCTCTCCATTAGTCTCTTTGGACCTTTCTGCTGCTGCTGCTACTTTGCTTCAGTCATGGCAGCCCACACAGGCTCCCCATCCCTGGGATTCTCCAGGCTAGAACACTGGAGTGGGTTGCCATTGCCTTCTCCAATGCATGAAAGTGAAAAGTGAAAGTAAAGTCATTCAGTCATGTCCGACTCTTAGCGACCCCATGGACTGCAGCCTACCAGGCTCCTCTGTCCATGGGATTTTCCAGGCAAGAACACTGGAGTGGGTGCCGTTGCCTTCTCCAATTGGACCTTCCTTGCTACTAATAAATTAAATCTGGATGAATGGGCGTGGGTAGCACTGAATTATTTGCCTTTTTAAATTTAATATTTGAAAAATAAAGTGTCAATTTAAAAATCACTGCTCTAACCATAACCCTGCTAGGCGCCTTGTATTGATGAGTTATAAGTCCTCCAAGAGCCCTGTAAGATGGATATTTGTGGGAGAGGAATCGGGGGGCAGTGAAGTGAAGGGATTTGCTCAAGGCTTCATAAAGCCTTAGCCAGAGATGGTGGTAGAATACCTATGCTCTCTTCACTTTTCTGTATTTTCTTCCTGTGACCTTATAATCAAGGCTGTTGAAGATGATGCTGAAATTGTAGGCTTCTCTGGCAATATCAATAACCTCAGATATGCAGATGATACCACCCTTATGGCAGAAAGTGAAGAAGAACTAAAGAGCCTCTTGATGAAAGTGAAAGAGAAGAGTGAAAAAGTTGGCTTAAAGCTCAATATTCCAAAAACTAAGATCATGGCATCTGGTCCCATCACTTCATGGCAAATGGATGGGGAAACAGTGGAAACAGTGGCAGACTTTATTTTTCTGGGCTCCAAAATCACTGCAGATGGTGACTGCAGCCATGAAATTAAAATATGCTTACTTCTTGGAAGAAAAGTTATGACCAACCTAGATAGCATATTAAAATGCAGAGACATTACTTTGCCAACAAAGGTCTGTCTAGTCAAGGCTATGGTTTTTCCAGTGGTCACGTATGGATGTGAGAGGTGGACTATAAAGAAAGCTGAGCACCAAAGAAATGATGCATTTGAACTGTGGTGTTGGAGAAGACTCTTGAGAGTCCCTTGGACTGCAAGGAGATCCAACCAGTCCATCCTAAAGGAAATCAATCCTGAATATTCATTGGACGGACTGATGCTAAAGCTGAAACTCCAATACTTTGGCCACCTCATGTGAAGAGCTGACTCATTTGAAAAGACCCTGATGCTGGGAAAGATTGAAGGTGTGAGGAGAAGGGGACGACAGAGGATAATATGTTTGGATGGCATCACCAGCTCAACGGACTTGAGTTTGAGCAAGCTCCGGAAGTTGGTGATGGACAGGGAGGGCTGGCGTGCTGCAGTCCATGGGGTCGTAAAGAGTCGTAAAGAGTCCATGGGGTCGTAAAGATACAACTGAGCGACTGAACTGACTGACTGACTGGCATGGGCAGCCACATATATAGTAAGTGAGACAGGATGAAGGGACACTTAGCAGGTCTTTCTTCAACCAAATCTATTCTGCAATGTTCTATCTTTCTCGTTGATTCTTCTGCTGTCTCCAAGCATCTAATAGAACACTACCACTTCCATTACTACTATTACTACTGCTACTACTTACTGCTATCCTCTCCTACAGTTTTATAATGCCTTGTCACACTGCTTCAACTCTATGAAGTATAAAATCTTAACCCCAATAATGTTTCCTTCTTTTAACTGCTCCTTGAAGATTTGGCAAAGTAGTAACAGTACTATTTTTGAATTTTTAGAGCTTGCCTGAGAGGCACAGTGGAAATTTAGGATGATTTTGTATTTGTTATTACTTTACCCCATGCCTAGGGACTTTCAGGGAACTTTTTGAGTGTTTAAGTGTTTGATGTTTTACTTGTCTTCGTGGCCATAGCTGTTCAGAGAAAGGAATTAATGAAATCTCATAACCTACTGCAGTTTATTGACATTGAGGTCAGTGTGTCCATGGGGACACAGTGGAACAACACATTTTGCCATTTATAATGACACTGGATTAATTCATGACTTAAAGGATAGTTGTGGCTCATGGTTCAGAGAATAGGACCTCCTTGAAGGTGAAAGTGTTAGTCGCTCAGTCATGAACTATAGTCATGAACCCCATGAACTATAGCCTGCCAGGCTCCTCTGTCCCTGGAATTCTCCAGGCAAGAATACTGGAATGGGCTGCCATTCCCTTCTCCAGGAGATCTTCCCAACCCAGGAAATTGAACCCAACCCAGGAAATTGTGGGCTTCCCTGGTGGCTCAGACAGTAAGAATCTGCCTGCAATGCAGGAGACCTGGGCTTGATCCCCGGGGCAAGAAGATCCCTGGAGAAGGGAATGGCAATCCACTCCAGTATTCTTGCCTGGGAAATCCCCATGGACTGAGGAGCCTGGTGGGCCATTGTCCATGGGGTTGCAAGGAGTCAGATATGGCTGAGCGACTTTCACACCCACTTGCATTGCAGGTAGAATTTTTTTTTTTTTCTTTTTTATCATTTGAGCCATCAGGACCTCCTTAGTGACCCTTGAAGCACATGGTTGGGCAGAGCAGGTTCCGCAGGGCAGCATCCAGGAACTTGGTCAGTCCACCAACATCAGTGGTAGGTAGATGGTGTAGGAACTGTCCACTGGTTGAAACAGGCACTGCAGAAAATGCCCCCAAGTGGCAGAGCACAGGGGTGCTGAACCACCTCCACGTGGGGAGCTGCTCTCTGTCACCAGTGAGAAACCTGAGGTCCAGCTATAGAATCATAAGCTGAGTCCCCAGGTCCCCCAAGACCAATCCAATAGCATTTAAGCATTACAGGCTCTTACAGACTGCTGGAAACACGTTGCCCTTTCTGTGTACTTTCTCACAAATGGGAAAAAAAAATGGGATTGCAAGAGAATCTAAAAACATGGACAGCCATGTTCAGTGGCAAAGCTGGAAATCTGGCATCTCATGTAGGCACTTCAGAATGGGTTTCATTCCTATACACTATATAGATGTTTGACTCTTGGAATATAGGAAATGTTAACAATTTTTCATCTAGTGAAGGAAGCTTTTCTCCCTTGCTTATAGAACCTTTTGCATTTTCTTCATCTAGAAGGCTTGTAAGATGAACCCTTAAGAAGTTAAATAACCTATCCATAAGAAAGGAAAAGATCTCTGAAGTACCAGCAGCATTACTAGAATTTCAGTGGGTTTTTGTTTCTGTTTTTTGTTTTTTAGCTTTTGAAGTTCTTGAGATTATTCTGCAGATATAGCCTCTATTACATTATCTTAATTATGTTAGTAAATAGAACTTTATCTCATGCTGGCAAAATGACTTTTTCTGACAATTTCAGCTTCCAAGTTTCCAAGTCTTACCAATGTTGCTTGGATAATAATCGACATATTTATAATACTAAGTTAAATGTGACTGTGAAAAGACTTTAAGACAAACCCTTTCTATTATGACAGCACATATTAAATAGCTATATAATTTTTTTGTGATTAGCATCATTTAATGTTTAAAACCACTTCTCATAATCCCTGGGACATAGTTGGGCTTAATTGTTCTATAAGTAAACTGCTGTGCATGAAGTTGATAACACTGACATACTGAAAGAAAAATCAGATACTACTTATTAGTTTTAGCAAGTAGGTTGATGTCCCTGGTTGCTCAACAAAACATTGAGGGCTTAGATATTGAAGGTTTAAAATTGAATAAAACCAATAAACTACTCTAAAGTGTACTTATTTAGTTTTATCAGTATGTGTCTATGCCAGATACTACATGTGGAGCTGAAAACTATAGCTAAAAAAGACCCAGTCTTATTTTCAAAAGGTTTGTCAGTACTCAGATACAAGTAGAGAATTTATATATCACATATAGTTATACTGCATATACATGTATTTAAAATTTTTATTTTATATTGGTGAATAGTTGATTTTCAATTTTGTGTTGGTCACAACAAGGTGATTCAGTTATATGTTTACCTATATCCATTGCTTTTTGGATTTTTTTCCATGTAGGTCATTACAGAATATTTAGTAGCGTTCCCTGTGCTATACAGTAAGTCCTTGTTCACTATTTTGTATATAGTAATGTGCATGTTAATCCCCACATCCTGATTTATCCTCTCCTCCACCTTCTCCTTTGGTAACCATAAGTTTGTTTTCTAAATCTGAGTCTGTTTCTGTTTTATAAATAAGTTCATTTGAATCATTTTTAGATTCCACATATGACTGATACCATTTTTTCTGTTATCATATATATTTACATTGTCTTTCTCCATCTGACTTTTTTAGTATGATCTTCTCTAGGTTCATCCATGTTGCTTCAAATGACATTCTTTCATCCTTTTTAATGACTGAGTAATATTTTGTTGTATATATGTACCACATCCTCTTTATCCATCCATCTGTTGATGGACATTTAGGTTGTTTCCATGTCTTAGCCATTATAAATACTGCTGCTGTGAGTATTGGAGTGCATGTATCTTTGAAATATGGTTTTCCAGATACGTGCCCAGGAATGGGATTGCTGGATCATACAAATTTTGTGTGAATTTGTCTATTGATCACCCAAATACATCAGAGAATGGCATGGGACTAGACAAGTAGCATTTGGAAAGTGCTATGATATGTACATAGAACATTTATTTACCATGATTTTGATGATCCACTCTCTAACCCTACTGAGGTTGAGAAAGGAAGAGCAATTTGTCTAAGCCATGTTTCTTAGAAGCAGAAGAGTCAAGTATTGAATAAAACATATGTGACTACAAAGCCATTATTACTGAGTCCCACCTCCCTCTCTCTCCTATCTCCACTGTACCACATGGCATCCACTACCATCCATTTTTAATTTATTGTTTTTTTTTTGCCTAGATGGTACATTTCAAATGTACGTTCTTGGCTTACCGTGCTTGTTTTTGCTGACTGTGTAAGGGAAACACAGATGAGAGCCCAGAAGATTAGTGTCTTATTGCTCAAAACTGATTGGCTACTAAAAAACGGACAATTCACCAAGTGAATCTATAATTATGATCTATTCAAAATATAAAATGTAGAAACTGGAAAGGGCCTTCAAGGCTTCCTCCTTCATTTTATGAATGAAGAAATGGAACCTCACAATGGCAGAGCTAGTTAAAATCCATTAATCAATCACTTACCAAATGCAGCACAGAGGATTTTATTTGAGCATTATTCAAGCAATGATTTGCAAGAAAAGGCCTTTTTTTGGTCACTTGGATTCTTGGCACCATTTTTTAAGCCATGTATGCTAAGATAAATGTATATCTTTATAATAAATGGATTACTGGCATGTACTTCTTGCCTGGGATTATGAGTTTCCAAAGGGTTGCATGGAATCAACCTATAAGAAAGAAAAAAAAAAAAACCTAGGGGAAACTAATCTTTTCAGATTAATTTAGTTCTCCCATCCCAGTTTATGAGGCAGCAATCTTGCCATGCTTATTGATTATCAGACAAGACTACTAATCCCCTTAAGGTCATTAACTGTACTTAATTAAAGAGCAGTTAGCTAGCTTCTCTTTACTGAAGTAATGTGGCTGTTAAAAGTGATTTGTACTTTACCAATATGGCAGCCATTAATCTGAAGATCAATTTGTCATTTATATTTTCCCAAACAAATATATTTGGTAGGTCAAGTGAGCATTGATATTTCTCACATGCCCTCTTGATGCACTCACTGTATCTGTAATTGTCAAAAGAAGGAGAGCTTCCAACTGCCCCGCCTGTATGAGAACAGCCATTCCTATCTTTCTGAGCTTTGCACCTAATTATTGTTTGCTTAACAATCTGATGCTTTTCCCCATTGGCCAAAGGTGGTATAGAGGATAGCAGTGATTTGAAAAATAAAATTATTTCTTTGTAACTGGCTGTGTTCCAAAAAAATTTGAACGAAAATGAAGGAAACATGAATTCACATTATAGAGTAGTTCCAGAGACATATTAGAGGAATCAAAACAGTGTTTACAAAATTTACAGTTGAAAATCATATGTTGCTGCATTTATTGTATATACTTTCACAGCATAGTTGTACGAATATAAAGATGATAGGATTTACGGACTGGCCTTTATTGTGTTCTCTATTTCATCCTATGCTCTTCATTTCAGGATTGTACCTACAAAAGTAAATGCTCAGTAACATTGTGCTGCTGCTGCTGCTAAGTCGATTCAGTCGTGTCTGACTCTGTGCGACCCCAGAGACGGCA
The DNA here is from genome assembly GCF_032452875.1 of Bos javanicus. Classification (NCBI taxonomy): domain Eukaryota; kingdom Metazoa; phylum Chordata; class Mammalia; order Artiodactyla; family Bovidae; genus Bos; species Bos javanicus. The sequence continues at coordinate 20,558,586 of NC_083883.1, read as the reverse complement.
GCCCACCAGGCTCCCCCATCCCTGGGATTCTGTAGGCAAGAACACTGGAGTGGGTCGCCATTTCCTTTTCCATTGCGTGAAAGTGAAGTCACTGTCATGTCCAACTCCTAGCGACCCCATGGACTGCAGCCTACCAGGCTCCTCCCATGGGATTCTCTTGCCTGTGCCACTGCCTTCTCTGCAGTAACATTGTACCTGCTAACCAACACCTGTGTGGATGGTTAGGTGTTAAGGGGTTCTTAAGGAAAAAAAAAAAGAGTAATTACATCAAACAGGTTCTAATAAATGCCACAGGTCACTTCTGCTGGATGTGACTTTCAGTGCAACTGGGGTTCTTGCAGGAAAGACTGGAGAAGTTACAGTACTCAGGGAGGTGATAACAGACCTGGGAGTGAGCACTAGGATTACTTTTTAGGCTCTCTGGCTGCATTTATTTTTCTTCTAGGGTTCATTTCTATTTGCTATTTGGAAAAATGGATTCCTAAAAATGGCTCTCTCATTTGGGAACATGTAGGTAAACATCAAGCTCCCTGAAGAAACAAAACAAACCAACAAGATTTCATTAACAGAGATCATTTTTTGTCTGTTTCTCCAAATTACAGTTCAAAAGGTTAGACCATGATAAACAGGGAGAGAAAAAACTGCTGTGTTTCTGTGAGGTAACTCCAGGTCTCATGTCAACAAATGATATAGGTAGGGAGATTCTTGATCCTTTCTGACTCCAGATGCCTTTATAATCACAACAACCATTTTGACTATCAGAGCTGATCAAATGTGCAAAACCTAACAATATAGAGGCTGATACTGCTGGGACAGCCTCCAACTAACCTAGGCCAGATTTCCCTTCTGACTCGAGGGTGTCATCACTATCCCATTGAAAATATCTTGTGATTCTAATTTTGTTCTTGGGATGGAGACAAATGTTTTGGGGTGATTACTTGACTTTTTGGAACTATCTATGACAAATTTCTCTTTTGTATTTCCAACCACAATTTAACATACATACCTCAGATATGCTGTTGTAGTACCAGAACAATGTGATGAACCATGGCCCAAACGAGGAGGTTCCTAGATGGTCATCAGCAGGAAGTTAAATCTTGGGGTTGGGGCCAGTGAGTAGACCACAGTGTCTAGGGCCATGGTGTAAGGAGCATAACAATCAGTAATGCTCACTGAACTTATCGCTCCACCAGGCACATTATTTATCTCTCTTATTATGCAATCACTTGTGAGATTTTGCTGTTACCTTCAGTTTTCAAGTTAGGGAATTGAGGCCTGGAAGACCCCACACTTAGATAACTTTGGGATGAAGTCAAGTCCTTTTCATTGTACTAACACTTAAGAGGAGAAAAAGAGAGATGAATGAACACTTAGAAGGGGGAGCCTGAACCATCCCAGGCCAAGCCCTGCTGCTGCTGCTGCTGCTGCTGCTGCTGCTGCTGCTGCTGCGTCTCTTCAGCTGTGTCTGACTCTGTGATTCTATGGACCCGGGCCTGACAAGCACCTCTGTCCATGGGATTCTCCAGGAAAGAATACTGGAGTGGGTTGCCATTTCCTCCTCCAGGGAATCTTCCTGACCCAGGAATCGAACCCACATCTCTATGTCTCCTGCACTGGCAGACAGGTCCTTTACCTCTAGCGCCACCTGGGAAGCCCAAGTCAAGCCCACCCATACTCAGATGCTGAAGCACTAGAGATAATCATGTATTAGTCATCATGACTTTTATGTCAAAGTGAATAGTGGGGAAATGGGGATAGCTTCAAGTACGGTGTTTTACATGTTTTGCTTAAGCTCTGTCCAGTGTCCTGAAATGGCTGATTCCTAATAGTTCAGTTGAGTTCAGTTCAGTCACTCAGTTGTGTCTGACTCTTTGCAACCCCACAAATCATACCACGCCAGGCCTCCCTGTCCATCATCAACTCCTGGAGTTCACCCAGACTCACGTCCATCGAGTCAGCGATGCCATCCAGCCATCTCATCCTCTGTCGTCCCCTTCTCCTCCTGCCCCCAATCCCTCCCAGCATCAGAGTCTTTTCCAGTGAGTCAGCTCTTCGCATGATGTGGCCAAAGTATTGGAGTTTCAGCCTCAGCATCATTCCTTCCAATGAACACCCAGGACTGGTCTCCTTTAGGATGGATTAGTTGGATCTCCTTGCAGTCTAAGGGACTCGCAAGAGTCTTTTCCAACACTACAGTTCAAAAGCATCAATTCTTCAGTGCTCAGCTTTCGATTCCTAATATAAAACTAACCAAATTCAAAAAAACATCAAAAAATAAAATCACAGATGAAAATCTTAAAAAATATAAAATATGAATAGAAATTAATATAATAATCCCCATATATTAGCATCTAGCTTAACCAAATATTAACATTAAGTACTGCTTTTATTATAACTCATGATTTTCATAAATAATATTTTTATTATTTATTTCTAAATATTACTTATTTCTCAAAATGTATATGTTGTTTATGTTTATGTCCTTTATATATACAATTTTTATTGTTGATTTCTAGTCTAAATTTCATTATAGTAAGCAAACAAATAACCAAATTCCAGAGAAAAGCACTTGACCATGTTTGTTGTATTAGGTTGGTATAATTATGCATTAAAGTATACTGTATTACTCAACATTTTTATTAGTCTGAGGATTAATGCATCTGGAGTAGCAGACACCAAGCCATAAGTAAATTAACCAAATTCATAACTTTCAATCTGTGATTTGTTTTCTTAGCTGTTATTCTGTGCTTTTCTTTTACTTTCTTTATACATGTTTGTGTTGGCCAATGTCAGAGCCATATCCAGGACAACTCTTTAATATTCCTTCAGTGACTATTAAATTTGATTTAAAAATACTTTCATTTGGATATTTTCAAGCTGCTTACCAGTTAGCAGTATTTTTAATGTCCTATTTATCTAATACAGTGCCTTGTGCTGTTTTCATAATCAGATAAGGGTCATTAAACCATTTTTGAGATTAAATAGCACAAAACCATTTTTTTTCTGTTTATGTGACCCATTAATATTGGAGCTTATGCTTACCATGGCTTAATATTTCAATTTTAAAATATCATTTATGTTAATATGGAAAGGCTCTGTTATCTAATTGTGAGGATTATTTCCATTACCTTCCACCTTTGAGTGTAATCTCTGTAAATATTGGCCTCCATATTTCTTTGAACAGACAGATTTTTAACCTTGGACACTTCTCAGGACATCATTCAAAATACAGTTATGTATCCTTACTTATTTAGTTTTTAAAAAAGATTTTTTTGGAGCAGTTTTAGGTTTGCAGCAAAATTGAAAGGGAAGTGGAGATTTCCCATATGCCTCCTGACCCCTTGAGTGCATAGAATGCACCAGAATATACCAGAATGCTACTTTTTTTTTTTTTTTAACAAAGGAAAAGCCTAGATTGATATATCATAGTCAACCAAAGTCTGTAAGTTTGCATTATGGTTCACTCTTGGTGTTGTGCATGCTATGGGTGTAAACAATGCCTAATGACATCCATTGTTATAATAGCAAAAACAATATTTTCACTCTGTGCTCAGCTTATTCATGTCTCTCCCACCTACTCCCACCAACCTTGGCAACCACTGATCTTTTTTACTGTCTCCACAGTTTTTCTTTTTCCAAAATATCATGTAGTTGGAATCACAAAGTATGCAGCACTTTCAGATTGGCTTCCTGCACTTAGCAATATGTAAGTCTCTTAGCAATCCATGTCTTTTTGTGGCTTGATATCTCATTTCTTTTTTAGCAATGAGTAATATTCCATTTCTGGAGGTACCACTGTTCATATATCCACTCACTTGCTGAAGGGTATCTCAGGATGCTTCCAAGTTTGGCAATTGTAAGTGAAGCTACACTAAACATCTGTGTGTAGGTTTGTGTGAAGACATAAGTTTCCGACTGTTTTGCATGGAGGTGTGCTTGTCTAGTTTTTTAAGAAGCCACAAAGCTGTTTTCCAAAGTGGCTGTGCCATTTTCATCCCCTTAAGTCAGGAGAGTTCCGGTTGCTCCACATCTCTACACCAGCATTTGATGCTGTCAGTGTTCTGGATTTTGGCCCTTCTAATAAGTAGGTAGTGGTATCTTATTGTTTTAATTTGCATTTCCATGACGATGTATGGTACAGAGCATCTTTTTACATGCTTATTTGCCATCTGTATATCTTCTTTATGACCAACCTAGACAGCATATTAAAAAGCAGAGACATTACTTTGTCAACAAAGGTCCATCTAGTCAAAGCTATGGTGTTTCCAGAAGCATCAGTTCTTTGGCACTCAGTTTTCTTTATAGTCCAAAGCTGAGAGCCAAAGAATTGATGCTTTTGAATTGTTTTGGAGAAGACTCTAGAGAGTCCCTTAGACTTTCAAGGAGAACCAACGAGTCCATCCTAAAGGAAATCAGTCCTGAATATTCATTGGAAGGACTAATGCTGAAGCTGAAACTCCAATACTTGGGCCATTGATGCAATGAACAGACTCATTGGAAAAGGCCCTGATGCTGGGAAAGATTGAAGGTGGGAGGAGAAGGGGACAACAGAGGATGAGGTGGTTGGATGGCATCACTGACTCAATGGACATGAGTTTGAGCAAGCTCCGGGAGTTGCTGATGGACAGGGAAACCTGGTGTGCTGCAGTCCATGGGGTTGCAAAGAGTCTGACACAACTGAGTAACTGAACTGAACTGATATCTTCTTTTGTGAGGTATTTCTTAAGGTCCTATAATAGCTGAAACATAAGGTCATTGTAAATTTTATCCTATATCACAGTGATTGGAGATATCTTTCCATGCCCAGGTGTTACTTTCTGCAGCCTTTCAATTCCTAGAAGTGGGGATGCTTTGTGCATAATATACCTTCTCACACAGGTGGCCTCCACAGGGGGCTCTGCTGCCTCAGATCATCTCAGTCCCCTAAGCTGGCCTTTCCCATCAGTGAACCAGGGCTTCCACAACTTCCTCCTGTGCATACCGCCCTTTCGCAGTCTGATGCCAATGTTATCAGTGATCAGGCTCTATATGTTGATGTCTCTGGATAAAGTAGTACTCATTCCTTTTACCTTTATGTTTTCCTTAAAGGAGAACGAGTCATGTTGTATAGTGGAGGATGCAAATGTTTTGACAGCAAGTTTAGATTTGGATTCAGGAGACTGGGGTTCACATCTCCCTTATGCTCTCCAAATTTTAGTGTTCTCTCTTTTTTTTCAGGCAAGGCTTTATTGGGGGCCCAGCTACATGCATGCAGCTACATCAGAGGAGCAGAGAGAAGAAACAGGCTCTCTTGCTTGCTCTCTGCCTGATGGGATTGGGGGTGAGCTTGTTCCTTATATGGGTTGAGAATTGGGTATATCCAGGGGTAGGGTCCAAAGGACGCTTAGGTGGTGTAGGCAGGGAGCATGCTCAGTACCTTGCTTTGCTCCAACACCTTGTTTTTGCTCCTGGCTCTCCAGAAATGGCAGTAGGGGTTCTTTGGTCTTTTTATATCTTTTGTACACAATTTGCCCCACCTGCACAGTCCTGCAGTTAGTTTTAGTCCCACATAGTTTTTTTGTATTTTGTTGCAGAAGGAGAGGTATATCCAGGTGCAAGCTTTGCAGTACTGCAGCAAAGGGTCCAGGTCCCAACCTGTCTCATTGTCCCTACACTCTTATTCTTAAGAGTTAAGTGGCTGAAGGTCTCATCTTCTGAAATTTCTTCCTGCTAGACAAGGGCTGCAGACCCTAGCCTGCTCTAGAGGTGTAGAGTCCCTTATTCTGCATATCAATGTTACCTCCTTCTCAGGGCTCGTATAAAGATTAAAATAGATCATTGTACATCAGTATTGTTTTTAAACTGTGAGATACCGTTTTAAGTTTAGATGTCACCATGCTCACTACCAGTAATAACCTCTGTAAATGTCAACATCTGAACAGCATCTCATATGTGCCAGATTCTGTTCCAAGTTCTTTGTTCTATTAAACTCTTTTCGGCCTAACAGCCCTGAGAGGTGGGGACAGTGAAATGTCCATTTTACAGATGGGTAAATTAAGAAATTAAGCAACTTACTGCAGTGACACATAGCTAGTAAATGAATGAGCTGAGATTTCACTCTGGACTCTATGTCCATAACCACTATATTACACGCTTTTTTAATGACCATAATGCTAATGAAGAGAATGATACTAATTATTACATCCAAGTACTATAATGTACCAGTCTTCTTTACAGATCAGTAAGTTTGACTTTTTTCTAATCGTCCTACAGTCCTTAATCATTGACCCAGCTCCTGAATAAATATTTTTAGTAAAGTAAGGGAATGACTCAGTGCGCAGAAATTTAAAATACATGTCCTAATACAGTGGGTCAACATCTCATTTCTACTCTTGGTGACAGTGTTGTTAGGAACAGCTAAATTTAAATAGTAATATAATCTTTTCATTTGTTATAAAATATTAATCATGATTTTCAACTGTATTTTCAAGGAAATTATTGGTCACATCTGTGTCTACAATGTATTCTGCCACCTCCTTTATTTTAGCTGTCCTCAGTTTAGATAAAATGCATTAAACTTGTATTTATTTCTTCTCAGGTATTCATGACACTTTAAAGAGATTGTTTAGTTACACTTATGCTTGTCATCCCCAGCATGTAGCTTGCCAAATGGAGTTACAATATATGCTAAGGGATGTGAATGCTTCCGAACCGTGCTGTGAAACTTTGTCCATAACGCTGCCAATCTCTTTGTTGAGTCCTCATTCCCCCTAATGGGGAAATGTGTTGTAGTCAGTCCTGGGTTTTCTTAGCCATTCTAGATTTTAACTCAGTTCATTAAATTTGTCCTTTCTTCATGTTACCCCCTAGAGTAGCATCCACTTCCTGGGGCTCACATGGCATCAGGGAGAAGGGTCTGTCCATGAGGCCGTCAGGTGAGATTGGCACAGTTCCGCATGGTTTCTGGTCTTTAGTCATGTACTTGGTGGCTTCACTGTCCTGAACCCAAGGCTCCCTTTCTATTCATTGACCAAATCTCAACACTTACATAAGACTTTGAGGAGTATGGGGAACTAGAGGAGATGATTTTGTGTACTCAGGGCTTCTGGAGATTTATGGGAGTGGAGGGGGAGAGTTGGGGGGATTTTGTATGGTATCTCCTCAACTTGCCCCTGTTTAACACCCTGATTTCTGCTCATGCTGCTCAGAACCTCATTCACTTTCTTGGGCTCCACCTAATGAATTCAGGGCCTTCCTACGCTTCTGTAGTCAAACTTAACTGCGGTTTCTTTGTCTCTTTTCCACTCTGCTCCCTCTGCCCTCCAACGAGGATCATGTTCTTTCCCATCTTGATGTGAGAGTGGGGGGTTGGAGGTGGGAGAAATAACAGTACAAAACTGGTTCTCTATCATAGCATATCCTTGCAAATCTTTCCTTATAGAAAAGGGACTTTTACTGGGAATAAGCTCTTGGAATGAAAATCAAGATGATGATGGCTTTGTTCAAGGATCCCAATATCTGTGTTTCCCTGGTTTTGAGTGAAATGAGAGGGGTGTGAGGTAAGACAGAGGGTAGGACTAGGCAGGAGACGTGTTAACATCCTCTCACCACAGATATTTAATCAAACTTCCTGAATCTAAGTCACTGCCATCAACAGTGGAGCATTTGTCCATTTTCTGCTGCTATTTCCCTCTCCTTTTCAAGATGAGTGAGAGAAGGGGAGCAGCTTGAATTGCTGAAGAAGGAATGGCTGTGATTCTGCTCTTCTGTTCTGATTGTTTCTTTTTAGTTATTTTTCAAATATTTATTGATGCGCCCATGTAATTCTTTGTGCTATTCTTGTTCTAGACATTGGAGATATGGCAATGAACAAGCAGACACAAACTACTTTTTTGGGGTTTTTAGCCTCTCTTGGAAGATTAACATACTCAATTAAAGATGGTGCATGTCATGAAAGTGGAATAAAAGAGATTGACTTTGTTATGGCCATAGTTTTACAAAATTTTCATGAGTTATAAAAATAGAAAAGAGAATCATCTTATGGTGCTGAGACCAAACTGAAGTTCAATCATCCTGTGACCTTTCCTCATCACTCACAAGTAAGTACGGGGGTGAAAATGTTAAGACAGATTCACCATTACTTATAAAGTATTACCACTTGGTATAAATGTAATGTTTCAATGGATGTTAAAGAGATAAACACTGATTAAAGAAAAACATATGATGATAATACAGTTTCTCTAATTATATAAGAAATAGAAAATATTTATAAATAAATACATTTTATTATTTTATTTTAGCATTAAGCATGCACAGTATACTGATGAGTCTGACAAAATGATTCTGGAATGACACTTAGCATAGTCATCCACAAAAATAGTCCTGACTACATCAGAATTCATTGTTAAAAATAAGCTAGCATGGAAATATGACTCATAATCAACTGAAAGGTTTTTGTTAGGGGAACTGCACCAATGCAGCAAACAGAAACATTTAGGAATTAAATCAATGTATGGTATGTTATGGTGGCATTTGTATTAATATTATTAAAATGATTATGAGAAATTTGGTTGGCTTTGTACGAGGCAACCAGAGACGAGATCCATACCTTGGAAGTCCTGGTCCCAAACTGTATTTGCTTTTTACAGAACTTGCTTCTTTTTACCTCCAGTACTTTTTTTTTTTAAACAAAGATTTCCTTTCATCAGAATTGTGCCTATAATGTGTAATGCTATCTCCATAAACAGTGCTTGCCCTATGTCTAGCCAGATGAATACGCAATTTGCATGTTGCTGATTAAAGGGAAAGTGTGTAAATGTATATGAATGTCTGGTCATATTTAAAAAGGAAATCTCAAAAGCTGACAAAATATCTTCCCCTTTTCTATACAGTCCAACAGCTTGAGGACTTGTGCATCCACTAAGCCTTATGCCGCATCTTTTTAACAAAGAATGTGTGAAAAGCAGCCAGGAAGACTTTGGCTTCATGGATCTGCATGAAATGAATGCCCCATGAGAGCTTCTTCCTGCTCCTCCACTCCTCTTTCAGAATCCCTGGCTGCTGGTATTTGAACGATGTAGCAATAGGAGCTCATGGGATTTCTATGCAGCAGTGAGAAGAAGCCCAGTTTCAGATCATAATAGACCAGCTACTGGTGAGAATGTTATCAGTCAGCTTTTACATTGGTGCCTTGGAAAGGGATTGAGGGTTGGGGGTAGGGAGCAAAGGAGAAACTGGGTAGGAGAAGATGCTGTACTTTGTCAGTTTCCTGAGTTACACGGGAACCATAGAGATATTTATTCTGAACTATGTGAATAGGAGCCATTGGTAAAAAGGAATGTTCTTTCAAGAAGTGGCAGGTTGAGAATAAGACAGTTACTGCGGATGTGGTCCAAAGAGGTCATTTGGCATACTTACATTTTAAAGTGTGCTTAGAGATGTGTTCACAAAATCCTTAATTTCTGGGAGTAAATTTTGTGGAAGCACATTGTTTTCCCAGAACATCTCAAAGTTGCACATGTGAGTAAAACATTGTCTTCTAGTTCTGAAACCAGTGAATGCATTCATCTAAATCAGGTTTTTCATCTAGGTCATGTATTCACCATTTAACAGAGTTCAAAATCATAGTTGAAATGGTCAAAAAGCAACATTCCTTCCTTCTTCAGATGGACATTTATCTGAAATTAACTTGTTTTTCTTCCACCAATAGACTTAGACAATTCATTTGACCAAACTACTTTACTTTTTATGTTTATTTTGCATTTGTTACTGGAAAATTGGTTTTCTTGCCCAACACACATATGTTTGCATTGTGTAATATGCTGGGACCAAAAAAAAAAAAAAAGCCCAAAACAGAAAATGACAGTTAATCATCTAGCCTATAACTGTTGGTTAGGTTGTAGATATCCCTCTCTGGGATAGCCAGGAACATTCTCAGGAAAGGTGGCACTTGATTGTGGTACTTAAATGTTATTAGGAAGTCACGATTTGAAATAGGGAGCCTAGTTTGTGAAATATGTGAAGGTCAAAATGCAGAACATATTTCATTCATTTCATTTCAGTTGCTCAGTCGTGTCCGACTCTCTGTGACCCCATGAATCGCAGCACGCCAGGCCTCCCTGTCCATCACCAACTGCCAGAGTTCACTCAGACTCACGGCCATCGAGTCCGTGATGCCATCCAGCCATCTCACCCTCTGTCATCCCCTTCTCCTCCTGCCCCAAATCCCTCCCAGCATCAGAGTCTTTTCCAATGAGTCAACTCTTCGAATGAGGTGGCCAAAGTACTGGAGTTTCAGCTTTAGCATCATTCCTTCCAAAGAAATCCCAGGGCTGATCTCCTTCAGAATGGACTGATTGGATCTCCTTGCAGTCCAAGGGACTCTCAAGAGTCTTCTCCAACACCACAGTTCAAAAGCATCAATTCTTCGGCGCTCAGCCTTCTTCACAGTCCAACTCTCACATCCATACATGGCCACAGGAAAAACCATAACCTTGACTAGCGGACCTTTGTTGGCAAAGTAATGTCTCTGCTTTTGAATATGCTATCTAGGTTGGTCATAACTTTCCTTCCAAGGAGTAAGTGTCTTTTAATTTCATGGCTGCAGTCACCATCTACAGTGATTTTGGAGCCCAAAAAAGGAAACTGAAATATTTGGTATGAATTCAGTATGTAGGGTTTGAGTAAGGTAGGGAGAAAAGACAGGGATGAGTCTGGAAGGTGGAGGTCAGGGTTCAGAGAAGGCATGGACTTGTGTTTTACTCCACATAGCATAATACCAACAGTGCCTGTTTTTTAATATGAGTCAAGTAAGTATTTCTTTCTTTTTTTTTATGCTTATATGGTTTCTTTTTTAAATTTTTATTTATTTTAATTGGAGGCTAATTACTTTACAATATTGTAGTGGTTTTTGACATACATTGACATGAATCAGCCATGGGTGTACATGTGTACAGGTGTACATCCTGAACCCCCTCCCACCTCCCTCCCTATCCCATTCCTCAGGGTTGTCCCAGTGCGGTGGCTTTGAGTGCCCTGTTTCATGCATCGAACTTGGACTGATGATCTGTTTCACATATGGTAATATACATGTTTCAATGCTATTCTCAGTAAGTATTTCTTGAGTAAATGAATGTAGAGATAAATGGATAGATAGATGGAATGAATATTATTATATTTTAAAAATATTTTAAAGATTTTTAATTGAAGTATAGTTGATTTAGGGTGTGTTAATTACTCACTGTACTGTGAAATGACTCAGTTATACATCTGTATACATTCTCTTTTGAATATATTCTTTTCCATTATGGTTTATGATAGGACATTGAATATAGCTGTGTGCTGTACGGTGGGACCTTATTTTCCATTCTGCTTATAACAGCTTATATCCGCTAACCCCAGCCTCCCCTCCATCCCTCTCCCATGCATCCTCCCTCTTGGCAACCACTCACCTGTTCTCTGTGTCCATGATTCTCTGTGTCCATGATGAAGGCAGTTTCATTTGTCTCTTTTTCAGACTTACTTCACTTAGTATGATAATCTCTAGTTTCATCCGTGTTTCTGTACTTAGAATTATTTTGTTCTTTTTTATGACTGGGTAGTATTCAATTGTGTTTACCTACCATATCTTCCTTAAATCATCTGTCAATAGGTATTTAGGTTGTTTCCATGTCTTGGCTATTATGAATATTCCAATCCCAAAGAAAGGCAATGCCATGGTGCACTGGGACAATCCAGAGGGATGGGATGGGGAGGGAGGTGGGAGGGGGATTTGGGATGGGGGACACATGTAAACCCATGGCTGATTCATGTCAATGTTTGACAAAAACCACCACAATGTTGTAAAGTAATTAACCTCCAATTAAATTAAATAAATTAATTTTAAAAAAGAAAGGCAATGCCAAATATTGTGAATATTCCAATCCCAAAAAATGGCAATGTCAAAGATGTTCAAACTACTGCACAATTGCACTCACCTCACGATACCAACATAATGCTCAAAATTCTCCAAGCCAGGCTTAAACAGTACATGAACTGTGAACTTCCAGATGTTCAAAATGGATTTAGTAAAGGCAGAGGAACCAGAAATCAAATTGCCAACATCTGTTGGATCATAGAAAGAGCAAGAAAATTCCAGAAAACCATCTGCTTCTGCTTTATTGACTATGCCAAAGACTTTGACTGAGTGGATCACAACAAACTGTGGAAAATTCTTAAAGAGATGGGAATACCAGACCACCTGACCTGCCTCCTGAGAAATCTGTAGGCAGATCAAGATGCAACAATTAGAACTGGACATGGAACAACAGATTGGTTCCAAATCAGGAAAGGAGTATGTCGAGGCTGTATATTGTCACCCTGCTTATGCAACTTATAGGCAGAATACATCATGAGAAATGCCAGGCTGGATGAAGCACAAGCTAGAATCAAGATTGCTGGGAGAGATATCAATAACCTCAGATATGCAGATGACACCACCCTTATGGAAGAAAACAAAGAAGAACTAAAGAGCCTCTTGATGAAAGTGAAAGAAGAGAGTGAAAAAGTTGGCTTAAAGCTCAACATTCAGAAAACTAAGATCATAGCATCTGGTCCCATCATTTCATGGTAAATAGATGGGGAAACAATGGAAACAGTGAGATACTTTATTTTTTTGAGCTCGAAAATCACTGCAGATAATGACTGCAGCCATGAAATTAGAAGATGCTTGCTCCTTGAAAGAAAAGCTATGACCAACCTAGACAGCATAATAAAAGGCAGAGACATTACTTTGCAAACAAAGGTCCATCAAGTCAAAGCTATGGTTTTTCCTATAGTCATGTATGGATGTGAGTTGGACCATAAAGAAAGCTGAGAGCTGAAGAATTGATGCTTTTGAACTGTGGTGTTGGAGAAGACTCTTGAGAGTCTCTTGGACTGCAAGGAGATCCAACCAGTCTATCCTAAAGGAAATCAGTCCTGAATATTCACTGGAAGAACTTATGCTGAAGCTGAAACTCCAATACTTTGGCCACTTGATCCAAAGAACAGACTCATTGGAAAAGACCCTATGTTAGGAAAGATTAAAGGCAGGAGGAGAAGGGGACGATAGAGGATGAGATGGTTGGATGGTATCGTCGACTCGATGGACATGCCTTTGAGTATACTTTGAGAGTTGGTGATAGACAGGGAAGCCTGGCTTCCTGCAGTGCATGGGGTCGCAAAGAGTCAGACATGACTGAGTGAACTGAACTGATTGACCATATCTTCTTTAAATCATTTGTCAGTGGACATTTAGGTTGTTTCCATGTCTTGGTTATTGTGATTAGTGCTGCTATGAATGTAGTGGTGCCTGTTATCTCTTTGAACTGTCGTTTTTGTCTGGATATATGCCAGACAAAATTTTTAGTTTTAGTTTTCTGAGGAACCTACATACTCTTTTTCACAGTGGGTGCAACAACTTACATGCAATAAATATTATGAGGATATTAATTTCTCTTATAGACAAGGAGAGGTCATTGTAAACCTTTAAACAGGATAAGAATGTCAGATGTATGGCTCTGATGGAAAATTTTGAGGGTTGGATGATTGAGGGATTAACTAGGGTTAGGGGAGATCACTGAAGTTGGAGCACACTAGGCTGCTGAGAAGTTCTAAGGAAAATTTTGTCTAAGATGGAAGAGTACTGAGAGAAAGAGCTAGATATGAAGCAGAAGCAATAGATACTGCTGACTTTTGGCTTTTGGGAGTGGAGAGTTAAGGATGATTCAGACCAGCTCTTGAAGAAGTTGTGTCAGATTTAGGTAGAGACATTCTGTAAGTTGTAAGAGACATAGGTCTGAAAGTCATGTGTAAAAGTTGAATGGGACATGGCAGTGGGAATTATTAGGCTATAAGTGACATTTGAGAAGGAAGAAACATGGGAATGGAATATTGAGGGTCATTAAGTGTATGCTGCTGCTGCTACTGCTAAGTTGCTTCAGTTGTGTCCGATTCTGTGCAACCCCATAGACGGCAGCCCACCAAGTTCCCCCGTCCCTGGGATTCTCCAGGCAAGAACACTGGAGTGGGTTGCCATTTCCTTCTCCAATGCGTGAAAGTGAAGTCGCTCAGTCATGTCTGACTCCAAGTGACCCCATGGACTGCAGCCTACCAGGCTCCTCCATCCATGGGTTTTGCCAGGCAAAAGTGCTGGAGTGGGGTGCCATTGCCTTCTTCGCATTAAGTGTATAGGCATGTCCAAAAATAAGCTAAAATTACAATAAGAGGGAGACTCAAAATAGCAACCAGTTAGGAGAGGGCCAGGAAGAAGTGCAACTGCCTATTCCTCGTTCATTGAGACTTTTTGAGTAATGTCATCTTTTAGAGTTACTGAATGTAATTTTTTTCAGTCTGTTTGGAATTTTCACTGATCATAATACTCAAACACAATTGGTGGCTGATTTAATCTGATTGTGCTGTTTCACTTGGCTTAATGACCTGGTTAACCATGATGGTGTGGTCACTCTCCTAGAGCAGGACATCCTGGAATGTGAAGTCAAGTGGGCCTTAGGAAGCTTTACTATGAACAAAGCTAGTGCAGGTGATGGAATTCCAGCTGAGCTATTTAAAATCCTAAAAAATGACGCTGTCAATGCACTGCATTCAGCATGTCAGCAAATTTAGAAAACTCAGCAGTGGTCACAGGACTGGAAAAGGTCAGATTTCATTCCAATACCAAAGAAGGGAAATACCAAAGAATGTCCAGACTACTGAACAATTGCGCTCATTTTACATGCCAGCAAGGTAATGCTCAAAATCCTGCAAGCTAGGCTTTAGCAGTAAGTAAACTGAAAACTTCCAGATGTACAGGCTGGGTTTCAAAGAGGCAGAGATACTGAAGATCAAATTTGCAACATTCGTTGGATCATGGAGAGAGCAAGGGAGTTCCAGAAGAACATCTACTTCTACTTCACTGAATATACTAAAGCCTTTGACTATATAGATCACACACAACAAACTGTGGAAAATTCTTAAAGAGATGGGAGTACCAGACCACCTTACCTATCTCCTGAGAAACCTGTATGTGGATGAAGAAATAGCAGTTAGAAATGGACATGAAACAACTGACTAGTTCAAAATTGGGAAAAGAGTATGACAAGGCTGTATATTGTCACTCTGCTTATTTAACTTCTGCAGAGAACATGATGTGAAATGCTGGGCTGGATGAATCACAAGCCAGAATCAAGATTGCCTGGAGAAATATTAACAGCCTCAGATATGCAGATGATACCACTGTAATGGCAGAAAGTGAAGAGGAACTAAAAGAGTCTCTTGATGAGGGTGAAAGGGGAGAGTGAAAAGCTGGCTTGAAACTCAGCATTCAAAAAACTAAGAGCATGGCATCTGGTCCCATCACTTCCTGTCAAATAGGGGAAAAGTGGAAGCAGTGACAGATTTTATTTTCTTGGGCTCCAAAATTCACTGTGGATGGTGACTGAAAGCATGAAATTAAAAAACAGTTCTCCTTGGAAGGAAAGTTATGACAAACCTAGACAGCGTATTAGAAAGGAGAGAGATACTTTGGCAACAAAGATCCGTGTAGTCAAAGCTATGGTTTTCCTAGTAGTCATGTATGGATGTGAGAGTAGAACTGCAAAGAAGGCTGAGTAATGCTTTTAAACTGCCGTATTGAAGAAGACTCTTGAGAGTCCCTTGGACAGCAAGGAGATCAAACCAGTCAATCGTAGAGGACATCAACCCTGAATATTCATTGGAAGGACTGTTGCTGAAGCTCTAATACTTTGACCACCTGATACGAAGAGCCAACTCATTAGAAAAGACCTGGATGCTGGGAATGATTGAAAGCAAAAGGAGAAGGGGGCGGAAGAGGATGAGATGGTCAGATAGCATTCATGAGTGGGTGCTAAGTCACATCACCAACTAATTGAACATGGATTTGAGCAAACTCTGGGAGAGAGTGGAGGACAGAGGAGCCTGGTATGCTGCAGTTCATGAGGCTGCAAAGAGTCTGACACGACTTTGTGGACTGAACAACAACAAATGGATATCTCTGATACCGTGGTGCTTTGTGATATTTTTCAGAAAGAGGCTTCATTTTCCCCTTATGTTAATATTATCTTTATCTTTACTTATTGACCTTGGTGACTAGTTTCCCTCATATCCTAACTTTCAAATAATACTAATGACACCGGTTTTCAGTTAAGATCAGACACAAAACTAGATGTCTTCCAAAAGAAGAAGGAGTAGCAGAGAGAGGGGTGCACCCACACAAATCCCAAGAGATCAGAAAATTTTCTTTTCCCTTTCTGTTTTTTGAAGACTGATTTCTCTCTTGGGGGTTATCTTCTACTCAGAGAGACCAGGTGAATCAAACCTGGTCCCACTGGGCATTTGTCTAGATCCCCAAATTTGATTCTATTTAGCACAAATTGTCAGCTGCGCTGAGAATAGCAGGGTCTGCTGTTCTCCAGGTCTTTTTGTCAGAGCTTTGTGGGGAAATCGCAGGACTTGCGGGCATTAAGTCATTAGTCTGCATTTCAGTCATCACCCGCCCACTCTTTTAGGACCCAGAAAGCCCCTGCTGCCCCTTTTAGAAAATCAGGGAAAGTGTGGCGTGAAAGGAAATAAATTAATTTTATAAATAATAACAAATAGTAATAAAGGAAATGAGATCATGAAAACAAATTAAGAAATGAATTGGACTTTTTTTTTTTTGCTTTACCTCACAATTGGTTTTTACAAATTAAGACATTAATGAATATATAAATCTGGTTTCTGCTTACACCATTAATTTATTATCCCTTCCAGAGACACATTATATAGCTATTTAGATTCTATTAAAAGCCTTAGCTGAATTTTGAGCTTATTTATGAAATGAAGACTAGATGTCCAAGTTTTCTCCAACATCATGACCCCCTGATTATTTTTATTATTCACTTACTGAGACTGATTAAAAAGACAATGTCACTGTTTTCTTTAAAATCAGGACATATACTAGGGACTTCCCTGGTAGTCCAGTGTCTAAGACTCTGTGTTCCCAAAGTAGAGGGCCTAGGAACAATCCCTGGTCAGGAAACTTGATCCCACATAACCCAACTAAGAGCTCATATGCCACACAACAAATATTAAAGATCCCACATGCAGCAGTTAAGACCCGGTAGAGCCAAAAAAATAAATATTAAAAAAAATCAAAATATATTACTCTGTCTATAAACTTAGAGTTAAGATACTGAAATATGGAGGGAAAGATCATTATGTGGTCAGGATACAGAGTAATAATCCTGACTTTGCTTACTGTGGACCCTGTGAAACTCTGGTTTATTTAACTCTGAATTAAGCTTAATATGAAGACTATATGCTTTCATAGTTTTTAGGTACATTTCGTGAGATTTTTCTCATCCTGTTCTCAAATGTGAGCAGGTTCCTTAGAAGTCAAGGCAAAGTAATACACAACACAGTGAGAAATATACTTTCTTTTTTTTTTTTGAAATTAAAATTTATTTATTTTTTATTATTTTTTAATTTAAATTTATTTATTTTAATTGGAGGCTAATTACTTTACAATATTGTATTACTTTCATTTTAATAGTCATGGGATTTCTTCTGTGTTTTGGGAACTGTCATCGGTATAATGAATGCAATAGGGAGTAAGATATGTCCCTGTAGGAGTCTGGATTCCTTGTCACAGTCTACTCTGGAGACAATGCAAAGCAACTATGATATCATTAGATAATCATTTACATAGAATGTTTAAAATGGATTTATTTGTTCACTTGCATACATATACTCATTTATTCCACAAAAGATTTGATAGAATATATACACACACACTTTTGCAAATGTCAACATAGTTGAAGAGAAAGAGAAATATGGGCAGTAAGAGAACAAACTTACAGTTACCAATGGGGAAGAGTGTAGGGGAGGATAGTCAGGGAGTTTGGGATCAACAAGTATACACTGCTGCTGCTGCTGCTAAGTCGCTTCAGTCGTGTGGGACTCTGTGTGACCCCAGAGACGGCAGCGCACCAGGCTCCGCCGTCCCTGGGAGTCTCCAGGCAAGAACACTGGAGTGGGTTGCCAGTTCCTTCTCCAATGCATGAAAGTGAAAAGTGAAAGTGAAGTCGCTCAGTCGTATCCGACTTTTAGAGACCTCATGGACTGCAGCCTACCAGGCTCCTCCGTCCATGGGATTCTCCAGGCAAGAGTACTGGAGCAGGTTGCCATCGCCTTCTCTGAAGTACACACTACTATACTTAAAATGGATAACCAACAAGCACATACTGTAGAGCACAGGGAACTCTGCTCAATATTATGTAACAACCTAAATGGAAAAAGATTTTGAAAAAGAATAGATACAGGTGTATGTGCAACTGAATCACTTTTCTGTACAACTGAAACTAACACAGCATTGCTGTTCATCTATACTCAAATATAAGTTCAAAAAAACCTCCCAAAACCAAGATAAACTTTCACCTAAAAACGTAGATCATTTGGGTCCATCCAGTGTGGTTACTATAGATGGTTAGAAAATTTGTTCCGTAAGCTTCCCAGGGGCCAAGGCAAAGAGGAAAACAGAGTTATTTAGAAAGTCAAATGTCCAGAAGGTAATAACACTTTTTGAATGATGTCACCTGCTGTTTACCGGTCACTTACATTTCTCAATTGATTCTCCCAACAACTGTGAAAAAAAAAATGAAAGAATGAAAAGGTCAAGTAACTTGCTTAAGGATCCACATACAGTAAACAGCACAGCTGAGATGGGAAGTCGTGGTGCTTGGATTTCCAAGTCTGACCCCCACCTCACCTATACTGTCCTCTCCTCTAACGCCCATTGTCTCACAAGACCCTGGGAGCAACCATGCCTGGAGTCCCTCTAAGGAGATATGTAAGAGGCTTTTCCAAAATGCCGTGGTGACAGAGGAAGTATTTCTGCCTGTATACGTGAGAGGAGTCAGTGAATTCATAGAAACACTGGCATATACGTACTCTTAATATTTAATTTGTATGGTTTTGAAAAACAGTTTTTACAGTCACCCAGATTTATTCCTGCTGGCTTTCTCCTACACATGCAATCACACTGCCCGACATTTCAACTTTTTGTTTCTCCCTATATTGCTTAACAATTCTAGAAACTATAACATTGCTTATGGAGATTGTCTCACAAAGCTCATATTTTAAAAAACTCTTTATAGTGCTCACAAAATATTTAGAAACATGCCAAAATTTGGTCACAACATGTCATATTTCTTTAATCAATAGGCCAAGGATAAATGTGCTATTTAAGACCTGTGTTTGAAGGCTGGGGATCAGTAAAATGGTATTATTATCATCTTTTTTTGATTGTATAAATGCTTTGTGGTGTTACTGAAATATCTTAATTGCTTTTATGAATGTATTTACTGCGTTCCATTTAAAATGCGATGTTACTTACCTTATGGGATTACATGACTCACTCCATCCAGACACTCCACAAACCCAAAGGAACATTGCTTTTTGCCTGCGGTGCAGGGTGAACCAGAAATCTCTAAATCCAACTGTTAGTCACTCTCCTCTGTCCGTGTGAGCTGTGTGCTGTGCCCACAGGAGATCTGGGCTGGGGACTCTGTCCAGGAGCCTCTGGTCTGGAATCGAGGCTTAATTGAATAACAGCAGGGGCTTCAGCTAGAAGAGATGAGATGGCCAGTCAAGATGGCCACAAGGTCAAGAAACTGCCTCAGAGGAAGCAATGTTTATGTCACTGAGTTGGTGGAAGATCAATTTCCAACAGTTAGTGAGTTGCTGAGAAGAGTTTTGCTTTATTATGGAGTGAGAGAAAGTAAAGCCAGGGGGAACCCCTACTATGCTAGAACCCCTCTCGTCACTGTAGCTCATAGCCAGAGCTTTCATTTTTCTTTGAAATGCCTTCTTGCCATGATTTTATACTGTATTCGTAATACTTGGGATTAAGTAATAAGAGCTGATTCTAAAGAACACCTGCTATATGCCAGGCCCAGGACTAACACATTTACATCGAGGATCTCATTTTGTCTTCCCAGCTACTCTATGCAGTAGGTATTATTAAATTACTATTACAGTTTCACATATGAAGAAACAAAGGTTTGCTGACTTTGCTCAAGGTTATACAAGTATTGAGAATACAAGTGGGAGAATTTGAACCTAGCAATTAGCCATTGAGTTATCTTGTCATTTATATATTTACTGTTTTGAGTCTACTTCATTGTTTCCATTTATATATAGTAAAATTTGCTTTTTTGTTTACTGATTTTTATTTTTCTGTTTTTATTTATTTATTTTTTGTTTGTTTGTTTTTTGGCCACACCTCAAGGCATGTGGGATCTTTGTTCCCGGACCAGAGACCAAACATGCATACTATGCATTGGAAGCATGGAGTCTTAATCACAGGACCACCAGGAAAGTCCCCAAATTTGCTCTTTCAAAATGTTTATTTTGAGTTTTAACAAATCTTTACCATCACGTAACCTTTACTCCAATCACCATGTGCTGCTAAGTCGCTTCAGTCGCGTCCGACTCTGTGTGACCCCATAGACGGCAGCCCACCAGGCTCCCCCGTCCCTGGGATTCTCCAGGCAAGAACCCTGGAGTGGGTTGCCATTTCCTTCTCCAGTGCATGAAAGTGAAAAGTGAAAGTGAAGTCGCTTAGTTGTGTCCGACCCTCAGCGACCCCATGGACTGCTGCCTTCCAGGCTCCTCCGTCCATGGGATTTTCCAGGCAAGAGGACTGGAGTGGGGTGCCATTGCCTTCTCCGAATCACCACGTAGATGGGGATATTTCCACAACCTCAGTTACTGCCTGCATGCCCCTTTCAATACATCCTTTTCCATCCCTCATAGTCAGTGGTCATCGGATTGAATTCTGTCTCTTTAGCTTTGCCTTTTCTACAATATTGTAATAATGCAATAGTCTGATTTTGGTCTTAGGTTCCTGGATTCTTTCACTTAGTGCAGTGTTTTATTTTTTTTAAAGATTTATCCATGTGTAGGTATTATTAGTTTGTATTTTTCCATTGCTGATACTATTCTACTGTATGGAGGTGCTATCATTTATTCCTTCATTTACCATTTGATGGATACTTTGGTTGTTGCCGGTTCTGGGTTACTATGAATAAAGCTGCTATTAACATTTGTCTAAAGGTCATCATATGGGCATATGTTTCATTTCTTTAGAGTGAGATTGCTAAATTCTGTGGTGTATATTTAACTTTATTAGAAGCTGCCAGTTTTCTAAAGGGGCTGCACCATTTTCTGTAAGAGTTTCCATTGTTCCACATCATTATCATTTACTAAAGTGGAGAGTGAAAAAGTTGGCTTAAAGCTCAACATTAAGAAAACGAAGATCATGGCATCCAGTCCCACCACTTCATGGGAAATAGATGGGGAAACAGTGGAAACAGTGTCAGACTTTATTTTTCTGGGCTCCAAAATCACTACAGATGGTGACTGCAGCCATAAAATTAAAAGATGCTTACTCCTTGGAAGGAAAGTTATGACCAACCTAGATAGCATATTCAAAAGCAGAGACATTACTTTGCCAACAAAGGTTCGTCTAGTCAAGGCTATGGTTTTTCCTGTGGCCATGTATGGATGTGAGAATTGGACTGTGAAGAAGGCTGAGTGCTGAAGAATTGATGCTTTTGAACTGTGGTGTTGGAGAAGACTCTTGAGAGTCCCTTGGACTGCAAGGAGATCCAACCTGTCCATTCTGAAGGAGATCAACCCTGGGATTTCTTTGGAAGGAATGATGCTAAAGCTGAAACTTCAGTACTTTGGCCACCTCATGCGAAGAGTTGACTCATTGGAAAAGACTCTGATCCTGGGAGGGATTGGGGGCAGAAGGAGAAGGGGACGACAGAGGATGAGATGGCTGGATGGCATCACTGACTCGATGGACGTGAGTCTGAGTGAACTCTGGGAGTTGGTGATGGACAGGGAGGCCTGGAGTGCTGCGATTCATGGGGTCGCAAAGAGTCGGACACGACTGAGAGACTGATCTGATCTGATCTGATCTTTTAAATTTTAGCCATTCTTATAGGGGTGAAGCGATGTCTTATTGTGATTTTACATTGTATTTTTCCTAATGACGAATGATGCAACATCTGTTCTGAAAATGCTACACACTGAATGAGTCCGATTGTAGGATATTCTGGAAAAGGCGCAACAATGGAAACAATAAAAAGATCAATGCCTGCCAGGGTTGGGGGGTGAGGGAGGGATTAATAGCCCAAACACAGAAGACTTTTAGGCCAATGAAAATGCTCTGTATGATATTATAATGATGTATATATATTATCACACATCATCAAGAGTGAACTCTAGCAAACAATGTGTGTACTTTGGTTGATTATGGTGAGTCAGTGTAGATTTTTTCCCCTGACCTTCCAATGAAGGGGGCATAGGTTTGATCCCTGGTCAGGAAATTAAGATCCCACATGTCACAGTGTGTGGCCTCCCCACACACACACAAAAAAAAACATTCTGGTGAGTGACATTGATGATAGGGATGGATATTTATAATAGGGAATGTTATTCATGTGTGGGGGCACAGGGTATATGAGAAATCCTTAGGCCTCCCTCTTAATTTTGTTGTAAAGCTAAAACTGCTTTTAAAAATAAGATGTTAAAAAGTAAAATGAGTTAAAAAATTGAAGTGTCTTATTATTGAGAATTCTTTATATAGTCTTGATATAAGCTCTGGCATTTATTTGTCATTCATTCATTCATTCATTCTGCTGTTGCTAAGTCGCTTCAGTCGTGTCTGACTCTGTGCGACCCCAGAGACGGCAGCCCACCAGGCTCCCCCGTCCCTGGGATTCTCCAGGCAAGAACACTGGAGTGGGTTGCCATTTCCTTCTCCAATGCATGAAAGTGAAAAGTGAAAGTGAAGACGCTCAGTTGTGTCCAACTCTTTGCGACCCCATGGACTGCAGCCCACCAGGCTCCTCCATCAAATGGGATTTTCCAGGCAAGAGTACTGGAGTGGGGTGCCATCACCTTCTCCGATTCATTCATTCTACTTCCTACCAAACAATAAGCATTTATTGATTCTTTCTTATTTAACTCTTTACCAGGTTAAATAGTTTCTCTCAAAAATTTAAGTCTAGCTAGAACCTCAGATTGTGACAGTATCTGGAAATAGGTTCTTTGCAGGTAATTCATGAGGATCTCAAGATGAAGTCATCCTTCAGATAAGATGGGCTCTA
The DNA here is from genome assembly GCF_032452875.1 of Bos javanicus. Lineage (NCBI taxonomy): Eukaryota > Metazoa > Chordata > Mammalia > Artiodactyla > Bovidae > Bos > Bos javanicus. The sequence goes on along the minus strand of NC_083883.1, from coordinate 20,535,409 downwards.
AATCCAATGACTAATGTTCTTATGAGGAGAGGACACAGAAACAGAATGGACCATGTGAAGAGGAAGGCAGAGGTTGGAGATATGCACCACAAACCAATAACACCAAAATCTGGAGAAGGCAAAGAAAAATTCTCTCCAGAACTTTCTAGGGGGCATATCCCTGATGACATCTTAATTTCACACCCCTGGTTCCCCAAACTATAAGAGAATGCATTTCTAATGTTTTAAACCCCCAAGTTGGTGTTGATTTGTTGTTAGTGGCTCTAGATGAATACAGATCCTATTTCAGGAACTTTTAGCTAAAATTAATAATATGCATTGTCTATAAAAAGTTCAAAGAGTGATGATACAAAATAAGCCAAGAGCTATTTACTGAAAGCATCTGCAACATTTTTACAGAATCAGTAATATTTGAAATTATTTTTGAAAGGATGAGTCAGCATTGCCTGGTCAGATGGAGGGTAGGAAGAAGTTGCAGAGAGGCAAGATAAGCAGAGCAGATGGAGCAGGGTTGTTGAGCCTGAGAGGACTCGGTGGGGATGAAAATAGTGCAAATCTCACAGAACAAAGAAGGGGGTGGTGATGTGTGGTCAGGTCATTTAGATGGCTCTTCTCTTGCTCTCTCTGCATACCCTGCTCAGCCAGGCCCTGCTTTACTCACCGGACTCTCCATTCTTCTTAATTGTAAGCCTCTAGTAACCATCTGAGAAGGCCCTGGAAAATCCCATGGACGGAGGAGCCTGTTGGGCTGCAGTCCATGGGGTCGCTAAGAGTCAGGCACGACTGAGCGACTTCACTTTCACTTTTCACTTTCATGCATTGGAGAAGGAACTGGCAACCCACTCCATTGTTCTTGCCTGGAGAATCCCAGGGACAGGGGAGCCCGGTGGGCTGCTGTCTATGGGGTTGCACAGAGTCGGACACGACTGAAGCAACTTAGCAGCAGCAGCAGCAGTAACCATCTAGGTGCTTGCCCCCCACCCGCCTCTTCCCCATCCCAGTCACTGGTTTCCCTGGTAACTATGAGCCAATTGGAAGTCAATTCCCCCTATCAGTGGTAGACTCCTCCCCCTCAATAGCGTCAGCCATCAGTGTTGTTGCTGGGCCCTTTGGTTTCAGCCCTGTAAGATTCCCCATCGGATAAACCACTGGTGTCTCTCCCTGTTTTCTGGCTCTTTGGACTCTTGGCTGGACAACTACAACATTAGCAGGCCTGTAGGGTGCAGCGTAGCAGGTAGTAAATAAGAGGGAGGAAATAATCTGAAACGATTTGTATGCCATGCTCAAGCGTCTTTGTTTTTGTAGGCAATCTGGAAGAAGCCAAGACCTTCAAGATGGGAAACAATGTAACCAAACTACAGTACTCTGAAATGGTGATGAGCTCCAATGCCTGGACCTGAATCCCAGCTCTGCTGCTTCTTAGGTATGTAAACGTAGGCAAGTTTCTTCTCACTTGCCTTTCATCTATAAAATAGAGGTAATACAGGCAAAGTGCTAATGTGAGATATAAATAAATTAAGCAGGCATAATTCTTAGAATGGTGTCTGGCATAGTCTTGGCCCTTAATCAAATGTTACTTCATTTTCTAGTACAAGAGTTAAGTGTTAGTTACTCCATCGTGTCCAACTCTTTGCGACCCCATGAACTGTATGTAGTCCACCAGGTTCCGCTTTCCATGGAATACTCCAGGCAAGATTACTGGAGTGGGTTGGCATTTCCTTTTTCAGGGGATCTTCCTGACCCAGTGTTCGAATCCAGGTCTCCTGCATCACAGGCAGATTCTTCACCATCCCAGTCACCAGGGAAGCCCATTTTCTAGTAGGCATTTTATGAATAAAAAGCTTACTCTGGCAACAATGTTCAGATACTGAGTTACAAACAGTCATAAAGTGGTATGATTCAAGAAAAGTCTGAATAATGAAGTGAGGAGTAAGAAGAGATTTTGGAGACATTTCTTAGGTAGAATCAAAGGGCTGTATTGATCAATGTGATGTGAAGAATGAGGAAAAATGAAAAGGTGTTGGCTCAAAGATTTCTGCTTTTACACAGTAGGTACTTAGGTTGTTTAGCAGGGAGCAGGAATATGGGGGTTGAGAGCTATATGGGGGGGGTGGAGGATACATTTTATTTTAGACATGGTAAGTTTAAAGTGACTTCAAAAGGCAAGAAGTTTAGAAAACAGTTTAGAAGGCATGCTAAAAGAAAGGGAATAGGTGAAAAAGTCTTAAAATGATTCTTAAGCACCCTTGATCAGAATCATCTGGTGTTCTTGTTAGACATGTGAATCCATCAGTTCAGTTCAGCCATGTCTCAGCCATGTCTGACTCTTTGCCACCCCGTGGACTGCAGCACACCAGGCTTCCCTGTCCATCACCAACTCCCGGAGCTTGCTCAAACTCATGTCCATCGACTTGGTGTTGCCATCCACCATCTCATCTTCTGTCATCCCCTTCTCCTCCTGTTTGTGTGAATCCACAGGTCCCTTTCAAATCCCACTGATAATACCTAGCTAGCAGGACTTAAGGAATTGCCTTTTAAGAATTCTTCCTAGGTGATACTTATGCATATAAGAATCTTTGGTTTCTGGAAAACCTGTAAGTCTCCAATTCTGGCTGTGCATTAGAATCATCTTGGGAACTTTAAAAAATGGTGATGCCTAGGCTTCACCCCCAAGAAACTTTAACTTCATTGGTCTCAGGTAGGGCTACAGCTTCAGCCTGTTTAAAAATGACCCCTCAGGTGATTGTAATTTGCAGCTTAGTGCTAAGAAAAGTGCCCCAGGTGATTCTTATTTGGAACTGCAAACAAAAAGGGCAAAGAATACTTGAAGGCTTGTAGGAAGAACCTGAAAATCCAAAAAGGATTTCTATAGAAGACAGAAATGAAGTTATCTGGAAGTCAGGTGAGGAATGATTTTTTAAAAAGTAGGAATAGGTAACATTAACAAGCTTAGTAGATATTGACAGAAACAGGACTGAAAATAAGCTAGTGCACTTGACCGAAGGGAGAGAAGTGATTTAGGGAGGGTGTCTTCAGTAGAGCGGCATAGACACAAGAACAAGAGAAAGGCTATGGCCATGGAGACAGAGAACAGGTTCTGCTTTCACCACGTTTGAAGAGATAGAACATCTTACAGCAAGAGCAAAATTACTATTGTCTTCATATGTATTATATATAAATGAATGAAGAAAAAAACCCAAATACATATGAATGAAAAACATTTAGAATCCTTTAGTTCAAAAAAATCACCAGAGGAGATGTTGAAGCCTTAATCTTAAAGTATGTTTCAAGGAGCAACATCTGGAAGGAGAAGAAATTGAGAGTTTTAGATGTAGAGTTAAGAGACAGTTCTCTTCTTGGGAATGAGAGGTAAGGATGAAAGGGATCGTCTGCAAGGATGCGAGCATGTTTATCATGTGCTGTGAGGAGGAACTGGGGGATTTTGGAGGGCTTGAGGGAGTGTGGATTGATATCATGGGGAGGGGAATGCAAAATGAATGTAAACCCTATGAGCTGAATTGAAGTTAAAAAAAATAAATACATTTCTTACACACCTCAACTACAGAGTTTGAAGGTACTAGAATGCACTTCCTGCATTTCTGCTTGATGGGCTCTCAGACCCTGATTAGCACAAGAATAAGGGGGGCTGGGTGAAAACTGTCATTCCCAAACTACCAGACAGTGTTCGAGAGCGCTACTGAACTAGTGATGGTGCCTGCAAACTGTATAGCCAGGAGTTTTCTGCAGCAACAGTTAGCAGTTTATACATGGGAAACAGAAGGCTACGTCTGAGTGAGGACAGGCAGGATAGGGCGGAAAAAAAGTAACGAAGTTAGAGCATTGTTAAGGTGTTTGAGGTAATGAGTCTGAGGTATAGGCAGGATTATGTGGTGGAGAGGCCAGCCTGGGATAGTGAAGGATGACAATACAGGGATTAATCGTGTTCATGAACTCCTGCTGTTGGCTTAATAGAAATGAAGGAATGAGAAAGAAAGGAAGGAAGCTTACAGACAGTAAGTAGGATTTCTTAGATTTCAGACGGGGGAGGATCTTGGTGACCACAGTGCCCTGGTGTAGTCTATTGCTGATTGGAGCAGATTCATAGCTAAGTGGGATGAAAAATAAGAGACGGCATGCCTGGATTCTTGGTGAACTTGTACAGAGACTGGGGGTTGTGAGACAGGCCTGATGAATTTGATTAAGTCTGGGGGTGAAGCCCAGGTTTGTAGCCTCTAAAGAGAGGCTGACTTAGATTGGAATTCGAACTCAGTTACTACCTGAGTATTTTTGGGCAGGTTATTTCTGTGAGCCCCAACTTTTTCATTTATAAAAATATAGATAAGTTATCTCCTAGTGGTTTTATTTCTAGGATAAATAAAGTGCTTAGTAAAGGTGCTGCTGCTGCTGCTAAGTTGCTTCAGTCGTGTCCGACTCTGTGCGACTCCATAGATGGCAGCCCACCAGGCTCCCCCATCCCTGGGATTCTCCAGGCAAGAACACTGGAGTGGGTTGCCATTTCCTTCTCCAATGCATGAAAGTGAAAAGTGAAAGTGAAGTCACTCAGTCGTGTCCGACTCTTCATGACCCCGTGGACTGCAGCCTATCAGGCTCCTCCGTCCATGGGATTTTCCAGGCAAGAGTACTGGAGTGGGGTGCTATTGCCTTCTCTGAGTAAAGGATCTAGTACTTAAAAATGCCCAGGAGACATTAATTCTCTAGTTTCTGCCCAGCTCCCCTTATTCTTGTGCTAATCAGGGTCTGAGAGGCCATCAAGCAGAAACGTAGGAAGTGCATTCATTCTAGTACCTTCAAACTCTGTAGTTGAGGTGTGTAAGAAATGTATTTATTTTTGGTAACTTCAATTCAGCTCATAGTTTTCTTCAAAATTGCAACTAAGTTTTTGTGGAGCGTCCCTAGGAAGGAGACAGTGACCTGAAGTATTTGGCCCACTGAGAAGGCTAGCACTCAGTTTCTTCCTTGGCTCTTGATGCAAGCGTGTTGCCATGGCGACATCATCTTTCCCCTCAGTCAGTGCAATACTGTGGGCTTATGGGAGACAGCCATTGCAGGACACAGGTGGTATCTATGAGGTTGTTTCTGGTCCCGCCCTGCCTAAACTCACTGTTGCCTTTCTTTCTTGGGGAGCTCTCTACCGCTTTGTGATACCTCTCCCCAGGAACAAGGCATATAATTATGCTCTCAGATTCCATAAAATGATCTTAGGACGTTCTGACTTAGCAAAGGACCCACCCCGCTGTTCAGTTTTCTGATATTTAAACTATTGTGGCTTTTTTCCCCTTCCTTCCCCAGGTACCTTCACTCCTCCATAGCCTGTGTCCAAAGTTGCTTAGGTTGGGGAGTATTCTGGAAAGACTGACAGGGAACCCTGATATTTACAATTCTCAGTGTCCCTCCCCATAAACGTCTTCTGACTCTTCACTCTCTTACAGGCTTTTTCATACTGTTCAGTTGCTAAGTCATGTCTGACTCGGTGATCCCATGGACTGTATCCTGCCAGGCTTCTCTGTCCATGGAATCCTCCAGGTAAGAATACTGAAACGGGTTGCCATTTCCTACGTCTCCTACATTGCAGGTGGAGTCTTTACTGCTGAGCCATCAGGAAGCCCCTTAAGGGCTCTGTGTGCTGTGTGCTGAGTCCCTTTTAGTTTGTTAGGTCAGTTGCTCAGTTGTGTCCTACTCAGTCCAGTGTCCAGACCCCATGGACTGCAGAACGCCAGGCCTGCCTGTCCATCACCAACTCCTGGAGCTTGCTCAAACTCATGTCTGTCAACAGCGATGCCATCCAGCCATCTCATCCTCTGTCATCCCCTTCTCCTCCTGCCTTCAGTCTTTCCCAGCATCAGGGACTAAGTTGCTTTAGTCGTGTCCAACTCTTTGGAACCCTATGGACTGTAGCCTGCCAGGCTCCTCTGTCCATGGGATTCTCCAGGCAAGAATACTGGAGCGGTTGCCATTTCTTCTTAAGGGCTTTAGGCATTTTCAAATTAAAATCATGAAGAGAGCTCTTTTATCCCTGCCCATTTTCTTCCCTACCTTAACTGCCCCTCTTTGCCCCCCAAGACAATGAGCAAACAGGTTGGCTACTTGGGAAGGAGGGAATGTGAGGCAAAGTATTATTCTACAGAATTTAATCAATATTTTAGAAGGGTCAATCCTGTGCTTATATCCTGTAAACTGTTCTTCTGATGTCAGTGTACTCACATCTCTTATCTAACACAAGCCAGAAAAAAATTAGGGATAAATTCTGGACCAGATCAGTGTGTCATTTTGTAACTATGTAGAAATTGAGTTGTAACTCCCAAAGAGAGAAAAACCCTCGGAAGTAGTTTAAATAGCAGTATATTTTGCATTGTTTCCACACTGAACAGAAGACTTCTACATCTTGAATAGTGAATACACTTTTGGAGAAATTGTATAATATGGCAGAGTGTATGCTGTAGATACTAGTCTCAATAAGCATGCTCATTGTTCATTGTAAAAGTTCTTTATCCTTGTTTACCTTACAGTAGATGTTTCTCATTTTTATCAGTAAACAGCCTGATAGAATATAATTGACACAAATTGCTTAAGAACAGATGATACAATTCTTTTAAAATGTTCACAACTTTGTTAGCCTAATTACCCAGAAGCTCTTTATTACTTATCTCTTTTATATGTATATGTTTGTATATGTCAATCCCAATCTCCCAGTTTATCAGTCCCTACTTACCCATGAGTAATTGTAAGTTTGTTTTCTATTTTTTTTCTGCTTTTGTTTTTTTTTTTTTTTGTTTTGTAAATAAGTTCATTTATACCATTTTTTTTAAGATTTCACGTATAAGTGATAATCGTACGATATTTGTTTTTCTCTGACTTAATTCACTCAGTGTGACAGTCTCTAAGTCCATCCATGTCGCTGCAAATGACATTGTGTTTCGCTATGGCTGAGTAATATTCCGTTGTGTAAAGGTACCACATCTTTATTCATTCCTCCGTTGATGGGCATTTAGCTCGCTTCCATGACATGGCTATTGTAAATAGTGTGACAGTGAACACTGGGGTGCATGTGTCTTTTTGAATTATATTTTTCTCTGGGTATGTGCCTAGTAGTGTGTTTGCTGGGTCTTACAGTACTTCTATTTTCAGTTTTTTAAGGCACCTCCATGCTGCTATCCATAGTGGCTGGACCAATTTACATTCCCACCGACAATGTAGGAGGATTCTCTTTTCTCTACACCCTCTCCAGCATTTATTTGTAATTTTTTTTTGATGCTGGCTGTTTTGACTAGTGTAATGTGATACTTCAATGTGGTTTTGATTTGTATTTCTTTAATAATTAGTGATATTGAGCATCTTTTGACATGCTTTTTAGCCATCTATATGTCATAATTGGAGAAATGTCTAGTTAGATCTTCTGCCCACTTTGATTGGGCTGGCTTTTTCGTTTTTTTTTTTTTTTTTTTTTGATACTGAGTTTCATGAGCTGTTCATATATTTTGGAGATTAATCTCTTGTTGGTTTCACTTTGATAGCAAATATTTTCTCCCATTCTGAAGGTTGTCTTTTTGTTTATGCTTTCCATTACTACACAAAAGCTTTTAAGTAGATTCCATTTGTTTATTTTTGTTTTTATTTTCATTACTCTAGGAGGTGGATTAAAAAATATCTTGCTGCAATTTATGTGAAACAGTCTTCTGCCTACATTTTTCTTGAAGAGTTTTATAGCATGCAGTCTTGCATTTAGGTCTTTAATCCATTTTTAGTTTATTTTTGTGTATGGTGTTAGGAAGTGTTCTCATTTCACTCTTTTACATGGAGCTGTCCAGTTTTCCCAGCACCACTTATTGAAGAGACTTTTTTCTCCATTGTATATTCTTGCCTCTGTTGTCATAGATTAATTAATCACAATGGCACCCCACTCCAGTACTCTTGCCTGGAAAATCCCATGGACGGAGGAGCCTGGTGGGCTGCAGTCCATGGGGTCACTGAGGGTCGGACACGACTGAGCAACTTCACTTTCACTTTTCACTTTCATGCATTGGAGAAGAAAATGGCAACCCACTCCAGTGTTCTTGCCTGGAGAGTCCCAGGGATGGGGGAGCCTGGTGGGCTGCCGTCTCTGGGGTTGCACAGAGTCAGACACGACTGAAGTGACTTAGCAGCAGCAGCAGCATGGATTTATATCTTGGCTTTCTATCCTGTTGTTGTTGTTCAATCTCTAAGTCATGTCTGACTTTTTTGACCCCATGGTAATGCCATTCAACCATCTCCTCTTCTGTCAGCCCCTTGTCTTCCTGCCCTCAATCTTTCCTAATGTTAGAATCTTTTCCAATGAGTCAACTCTTTCCATCAGGAGGTACCATTAATCTATATTTCTGTTTTGTGACAATACCATACTGTCTTGATTACTTTAGCTTTGTAATATAGTCTTGAGTTACGGAGCCTAATTTCTCCAGCTCTGTTTTTCTTAAGACTGTTTACCAAAAGTTTGCCCAAGTAGAAACTGCAGAAAGATAGTTTAAAATAGACAATTTCTGTCTGATGTACAATTTCTGCTATAAAAAACTGCATATTCAGAACTCATCAAACATCTGAAGAAAACTCAGCACTTGAAAGAGTAAAAAATTTCTAACAGTCTGTACTACAAAAATATGACTTCAGAATAAATACAAATGATATCCACAGAGTAAAACTCAGGAAATTTGAACAGATTAAAGTCAGCAAAATTAAACTTTTGAAATATAAAGCTTAAAATCTTACTGGATTAGCCCAATAGTCATAGCCAAAAAGACCATTCATAAACTAGAAGATGAGCAAAGAATTACCCAGATGTAGCATAATAGATGAAGAGAAATAAGTATAAAATATGTGAGATAAATACATTAGGTTTAATTTATCTAATGTAGAGATTATAGAAGAGAAAATATCCAAAATACAAACAGGAGGTAATTTCTAAAATGAATTAAGAGTTTTCAAATTGAAACAGTTAACTATATCAGGCAATAAAAATTCTAAAGAGGACACCACATCTAGAGTCAACACAGGGAATCTGCAGAGAAAAAATTGTAGAATTCCAAAGGTGGGAGTGAGGGAAACCTTATTAGCTACACGAGCATGATAATTACTTTGATATTAGTTTGATAGTAGATTTGATATCCAGTAAAACCGGATGCAAGAGGGCAGTAGATCAAGATCCAAGTTCTTCGGACCAATAACTTGAAATCTAGGATCTATCCCAAATCAGAAGTATCATTCAAATGTGAGAATGAGAAAGTAACTTTCAACTATGTAAGACTCAGACATTTGACCTTTATAGACACTCTAGTAAAAATGCTTCTTCAGCAAGAAGAAAATAAATGTAGGAGGTAGAAGTGCAATCCAAGAAGAAGCATTGGGAGATGACAGTGAAATTCATGGATACATCCAGGTAAATGTTGATTCTTAATTTAAAATAAAATTTGGAATTAAAATTCCAAATGGTATCAAAATGACAGATGAGAAGAGAGAGCGAAGTGGAAGTAAAACTGTACTGACGTTCTCGATGTCTTTAGGGAAAAGTTAGAAATTCTGACTACATGTTTAAAGAACAATAATGTGAAGGTAAAATATCAGATGATGATCATAAGAATATGAATGAAATATGTAATTTTTCACTAGTGAGGTAAGAAAAGTAGATTAGGAAACTTGTTCAAATCATATAAAGGCAGAAACAGGGAAAAAGAATAGTATAAATAAATCTTGAAGTATCAAGAATAATATCCATGGATTAAGCTCACTTATTAAAAGAGATACTGATTTCTTCCTCTTATTAATTTTTTTTTGAATGACAGCATTTACAGAATGGAACAATCACAAGTATATTTTATACAAATTGAACATACATTTTCATAAGTTGAACATACTGAATAAACAGCATCAAAATCATGAAATGGACAGGCCTTCAAAAACATTCTCTCTTCCTCACTATCATCCCTCTTAACTCTGCTACCTCTTCTAAGGGAAAACACTACATTGACTTCTCTTATGATAGATTAGTCTTACCTGATTTTGAGTTTTAAGTACAATCTACATCATGTCCTCTTTTAGGGATAACTCTGGGCTTCCTTGATAGCTCAGTTGGTAAAGAATCCACCTGCAATGCAGGAGACCCCGGTTCGATTCCTGTTTTATGAAGATCCGCTGGAGAAGGGATAGGTTACTGCCTCCAGTATTCTTGGGCTTCCCTGATAGCTCAGTTGGTAAAGAATCCACCTGCAATGCAGGAGACCCCAGTTGGATCCCTGGGTTGGGAAGATCCCCTGGAGAAGGGAAAGACTACCCACTCTAGTATTCTGGCCTGGAAAATTCCATGGACTATATAGTCCATGGGGTTGCAAAGAGTCAGACATGACTGAGTGACTTTCACTTTCACTGGGCTTCATTGGTGGCTCAGCTGGTAAAGAATCTGCTTGTAATGCAAGAGACCCAGGTTTGATCCCTGGGTTGGGAAGATCTAGATCCTGGAGAAGGAAATGGCAACCCACTCCAGTGCACTTGCCTGGAAAATCCCATGGACAGAGGAGCCTGGCAGGCTACAGTCCATGAGGTCATAAAGAGTCAGGCACAACTGAGTGACTTCACATTCTTTTCTTTCTGTCACTCAACATCATGTGTGTGAGATTCAAACATGTCATTGCATATAGTGTAGATTTTTCATTCTCAATGCTGCATAGTTTTATTGTATGAATATTAAAACAATGTATTGTTTTCCATTCCACTGATAATGCACATTTGATAGTTTCCATTTTTTAGCTGTTATGAAGGTGCTGCTGTGAAAATTCAAATGCTTATTAGTATTTGTTTTTTTGGTAAACATATGTTATACACATGTTTGTTGAGTGTAAACCTTAAGATGGAACTGCAGTATCTAAGATTTACAACTGCATCAAATATTTCTGTATACTTGGTATTTCTTGCCTTAAATTTTATCCATTTTTGTAGAGGTGCCTTGTTATTGCGTTTAATTCTCTGGTCCTGGAGGGGCTGAGCATGAAATTATGTTTTTTCCTAAGTCTATTGACTTAGAGAATCTTGTTCAAGTAGTTTGGCCATTTTTTCTGAGTATCTCTCATTGATTTGCAGGTGTTTCTATATACTTTGGATAAGAATTGTTTATCAACTATTGCAAATGTTTTGTCCCTGTTTGTAACTTGTCTTTCTAATCTCTCAGTGATATATTAACATTAGAAATTTTAAGAGACACTGATGTATAGAACAGTCTTATGGACTCTGTGGGAGAGGGAGAGGGTGGGAAGATTTGGGAGAATGGCATTGAAACATGTGAAACGTCATGTATGAAACGAGATGCCAGTCCAGGTTCAATGCACGATGCTGGATGCTTGGGGCTGGTGCACTGGGACGACCCAGAGGGATGGTGTGGGGAGGGAGGAGGGAGGAGGGTTCAGGATGGGGAACACATGTATACTAATTAAATAATTTTCTATTAAAGAAAAAAATAAAAAAAATAAAAAAGAAATTTTTGTTTATATAAAGATATTTTCTTTCATATTATAAGTTGACCCAGAATCTTTCAAGAAAAAACACAAACCAAAAATAACAGAAAATCTTTACTTCTCTAAAGTAAATTATTTTTATAAGTGAAATATCTATATTTGATTGTGTTTCCAGGCTCTATTGTGTTTCCTTTGGTGTATTTGTTTATTTTCACCCACACCACACTATCTTATTACAGATTTATTATACCTTAGTGTCTAGTAGCAGAGAAGGCAATGGCACCCCACTCCAATATTCTTGCCTGGAAAATCCCATGGACGGAGGAGCCTGGTAGGCTGCAGTCCATGGGGTCGCTAAGAGTCAGGCACGACTGAGCGACTTCACTTTCACTTTTCACTTTCATGCATTGGAGAAGGAAATGGCAACCCACTCCAGTGTTCTTGCCTGGAGAATGCCAGGGATGGGGGAGCCTGGTGGGCTGCCATCTCTGGGGTCGCACAGAGTCAGGAACGACTGAAGTGACTTTGCAGCAGCAGCAGCAGTAGTATCGAGTAATGTTCTCTGTTCTTTAGGCCTTCTCCAACTTGTTACTTCTTTAACTGTTCTTTTTCATAATTGTCTTGATTATTCTTTGTCCTTTCAGTTTCATATAAATTTTATGCTTACATCAATTTATAATTAACTCTGCTAAGGATTTTGATAGGGATTATGTTGGATTTGTTCTTCAATTTGTAGAGAATTGATATCTGTGTAATATTGAGTTTTTCAGTTTGTGAATATGGTCTAGCTCTCAATTTATTTAACTTATTTTACTTATTAAAATAAAATTTCATGCACTTCTTTGTCTTTCATTAAAGTTGTTTAAGCTACTCTAATGATAATTCTTGCATTTTAATTTCATGATGTTATATAAACTATAATTGATTTTGTTTTATATCCAGTCACTTTGCTAAATTAACTCATTTAATAGTTTGTAGATTCTTTTGAATTTTCCACAACTCATCAATATCTTGAGCACTGATATTTCTCAGTTACTCATATTTATACCATTTATTTCTTTCATTTACTTTATTGCACTGGCCTGGAGTTTGAGTTTAATGATGAATAGAAATGGCAACAATGAAAGTTTATATGTTATTAAGTAGATATCTGCTATAGTGCTTTCTGGAGGAGTTGATATGCTTAATGCATGCAGAAATTCTCTTCTACTTCTAGCTGAGTTTTTCTTTAAAAAAATTAAGAATGAATATTAAAATTTTATCAAGTGATTTTTTTTCTGTGTCTATGATCACATAGGATTTCTCTTTTATAAAGTTAGTGTAGCAAATTGATTACTTATCAGATGGTAAATTAAATTTGCAATTTAAAAATAAATTCAACTTGATTCTGATGTTTTGTACTTCATATGCACTTTACAGTATGTATGCTAACAGTTTTTCAGTTTTCTGCACTTCAGGGGAGAGATTGGTATGCAGAATTCCATTTTTTTTTTTTTTTTTTTTGTATCCTTGCAGCTTTTAGCCTCATAAAAACTATTTGGAAAATGTTCTTTCTTTCTTTAGCCTCTGGAAGAATTTATGTAATAACTATAATATATCTTAAGTATTTGGAAGAGTTTCCCGGTAAAATCATCTGTGTATGGAAAGTTATTTGTGGAAATATTTCCAACTACAGAGTTCTATATTAAAGAATACTATATATTCTTTAATATATGCAAAAATATCAGCTTTTTGATAAAATTTCTTTTTCTAAGAATTCTCTCAGGTTACTTCCCAAATTTACTGGCATAAAGTTATTAATAATGTAACTTTACTTTCCTTTTGGTATCTGTAGTTTTGACAGGTTATCTACTTGATATTGGCAAATTCTGCTTCTTTCATTTTCCTCTTGATACATTAATTATCAATTTTATTGATCTTTTCCAAGAAATGGTTTGGTTTTCTTGGTTTTTCTCTATTCTGCAGTATTCTTTGTGTAGATTTATACCCACTGATTATTTATTTTTCTCTTGGGGGTTTTGGATTCAACTTATTCTCTTCCTTTGCTTGAGATTAATTAGTTGACTTTCAATCTTAACATATATGCATTTAGGCTCTTCATTTCCCTTTAAGATTTCTGTTTTCTTGCCATTATTGTTAAGCTCAAGATATTTTGTAATATCCATGTTGTGATTGATCTTTGATATATGAATTATATAGAAACATGTTATTTCATTTCAAAACACTTAGGGATTTTCTGAATATCTTTGTTGATTTATATCTTAATTTTACTGTAGTCTGTTGAATATGAATTTACTTGAATTTATAGAAACTTGAGAGTTGCTTCATGGCCAAACACATGAAAAACTTTGGTAAATATTCTATGTGTATTTGAAAATATTTAATATGATTGACCATACTGTTCTCTAAATGTTGAAGAGGTCAAGTTTATTCATTTTGCTAAAAATGTCTTTTTAATTGTTATTGATCTAAGACAGGTGGGGTAAAGTCCATTGTTTATGATTATGCATTTACCTATTTCCCCCATTAATTCTGTCAAATATATATATACACACACACACACACACAGTTGCAAATTGAACTACAAATGTGTACATTTATGATTTATTGTGTTCTTGTTAATTGACCTTTTTAGTGTCACATATATATGCCTCTTTATTCCTAAAAATTCCTCTTAAAGTGTACATTTTCTGAAATTTTATTATAACTACCATGAATTCTTTTAGTCAGTGTTTGCTGGTGTATCTTTGCCCATCCTTTTATCGTCTTACCAAAATATCCTGTAAGCAGCACAGAAGCTTATAATCATAGTCTTTCCATAATACTGTATAATCTGTTAAATGTTTGTGTACTTACAGATACTTCTTGCAGTTTGTTTTATATTTCCCTATTTGTTTTATGTTCCTTTTTTTCTGTCTTGCCCTCTTTGGGTTAATTGTTTTAAATTTTTTCATTATTCCGTTTTTCTCTCTACTACCTGATAGTTATACTTTTTTCTATTCTTTTTGTAGTCACACAACAAATGATAATATGAATGCTTAATTTCACAGTTAAATATAAATTAATATTTTTCAGTTAGACAGTGATAAGCTTTTTAACTTCATTTGTTCCAGGCAAATTTTTGTTTTATTTTTGTCATTAAATTAATTAACTTTATTCAATTTAAATGTAATAAAATATTACTTCTGTTTTATACACTAGGTATGTAAATATTTATATTTACATGTTATGTTTCTTTACATTCTATCTTGTGTTTCTTATCCACCCCCACTTCCCAAGTTCATTTTCCTTCTAACCAAAGGATTTCTTTAATTCTCCTTTAAGTGAAGATTTACTGGAAAAAAATTATCTCAATTTTTGTTCATTAGGAAATATGTTGATTTCATCCCTGATCTGAAGATTAGTTTTGATGGTTATAGAATTCTACATTGTCATTTATATTCCTTCAAAGATGATATTGAGTTGTCATCTAGCTTCCATTGTTTCTGTTGAGACATCAACTTGCACTTTACTTTTTTTTTCCCCAAGATAATTGAAAAGATGGGTTTAAAGATAATATAAGAGCATAGGCTTAAGACGGGAGTGTCCAAACTCACTGAGGCCATGAAGGACCAACTACAGAGAAGGTGCCGCGTGTGTGTCATCTCTCCACTCCCAGAGGCAAATGCCATAGGCTTTATTTTTCAAGATTCTGTCCTGACAAGAACGATCTAAGCTTACATGTTAACAGAGATACCATACAATGTTGACTTTTTAAAAAGTTCATTTTGAATTTCTGAGCCTGTTTCAAATTCATCTTATGCGTTTTCCTCTTGACTGTTTTGGTTTCTCTTTTTCCTTCTGCTTGCCAGTCTTCTTCATCCCATGTCCCTTACATTGGCATTTTCAGGAGCTCCCAAGGCTACTGAGTTTCATTACAGTACTGGTTGTTGTATGTTCTTCCGGAATCTGAAGCTGCAGCGTGGAGTGTGGCTGTCCAGCATAATGGTTGACTGCCCAGCTATGAGCTGCATTATAGATTCGGCTTGTTTGTTTACTCATTTAACAGATCATTGATTACTAGGTGTGTAATTGGAGAAGATGTAAACATGCATAGTGTCCCTCCTCTTTGAGCTGCTGAGGAGCTAGTTTCAGAGTCAATCTTCAAGTGACTGTCCTCTAGTCCACTGTCTTTCCCCCAGTAGTAAATGTCTTGTTGGGCATTTGCCCACATAACTCATTTCTCTAGAATTCTCGCCTGCTTTTGATGGATCATTTGCAGGTTATATTCTAGTTCTATTTCAGTTCTGTTGGCCAGTTCTGTAGCTGCCTGACAAAGAGCTCCTTCTTTGTGGTCAGAGTCTTGTCCAGTTAGGTTACTCTCTATTACATTCTCCCTGCAAGTTGCAATTCAAATAGAGATATTTACCCAAGTAGAAGGAATTTTAATACTCCTGTAGTGGTACTTTAGGTTAAAATTGTAGTTGATTTATTTGCTCCTACATGAAGTGACTCCCTTACTGCCAGTAACTTCAATCGTATCAAGTACTTATTCAAAACTATGCTTTACTTCTCATTTTTTCCCCCATCTTCAAGGATTTTTCTCTGATGATCCTTCTGAATGTGCTTTGTTAATATGGTTCTATTACAATAGAATTGATGGCATTTGAACATACTATTGCCAAAAGGGGCTGCTTCTGTCAATCTCAAACTAAGGACTTTATATTGTCACCTAAAATAAGATCTTTAATTTTTTTAAAAGCAAAAGGCCAATTCTTAATTTAAGGAATTTTCATAAAATTGATATCTGTATATCAGTTAGTGTAGCACAGTGCCTGATAGACTGAAGATGCTCAGTATCACTTAAATTGCTTTTGTGGTGGTGGTTTAGTCCCTAAGTCATGTTCAACTCTTGTAACCCTATGAACTATTGCCTGCCAGGCTTCTCTGTCCATGAGATTTTCCAGGCAAGAATACTGGAGTGGGCTGCCATTTCCTTCTCCAGGCAGTCTTCCTGACCCAGGGATCAAACTCGTGTTTCCTGGTCTCCTAAATTGCAGGTGAATATATTTTTTTTTAACCAGTGATTCCCAAATTGCCTTAAGGATACATTTAAAAAATATAAGAAAAAGTTTAATACTAAAATGTTCTGATATCATTGCTTTGAATGACAATGTGGCATTGGGTAAGAGCTTAAATGGAGGTATATTTGAGTCTCGTATTTCTTTCTAAATATTGTTCGTCTGTAATAAATTAATTAGTATCCATATCTCAGCATCCTGATATGTCAAATAGTATTCATTAGTGCTGGAGGGTTTTGTGTAGGTTAGTTAGATGAGATAGTATTTTACAACATGATGATGAATACAATGTAAATTCAGTTAGCATTTGTAGTATTGTTAGTATTGTTACTATTACAGACAGATTGCTCACACACTCATGATCCTTAATTCCTTTCTTCTTGGACCATTTGATTTAGCATATGTGTGAAAGTACATACTTTACATATATGTACAATATGTAATTTTACATATATGCAAATAAAATGTAATCAAATATGTTCATGGGTATAGAATGAGGTAGAAATCATGCTGGTCTGGTCATCAGGTGATCTGGGTTTTGGTTTAAACCCTAACAATATTGAGTCCCATCAGAGTTGAGTCTCACATCGCCTCCCTCAAAGGCAATTTCCATTTCAGTAAAATGTCTTGTTTCTCAAACTGTCCGTTTTAGTTTTACTGATAATGATGGTGTTTGGATATGTTTTAGAAACTGCTTTGCAAATGTATTTTGCTCAAATTTTATCATCCTCTTCATTTTTTAAACTCTTGCTCTTCTCTTTAAAGTCTTTGGCTTCTAAGCATTATATTAATAAACCACATAAGTAAATTACATGAAGAGTTACAGAGACCTTTGAGAAAAGTTTACTGATCCAGCAGATTCCCTTTTATTTCCCCTAAATTAAGACAAAATAGCCTTCAACTGTATACTGTTGGCTTTTTCTCCTAAGCAAAATGGTTTTTCTTCCCATCATCATAACTTTTACATCCTCCATTTCACTCTAAATGTAGTGCACATTTTTTTCCCCCACTCTTGGGAATGTTTTAGGGGTTGTTCAGCTGGGTTGAGTTTCTAAGACCAGATATACCACCCTCTCTGCTTAG
Source organism: Bos javanicus (assembly GCF_032452875.1). Taxonomy (NCBI): domain Eukaryota; kingdom Metazoa; phylum Chordata; class Mammalia; order Artiodactyla; family Bovidae; genus Bos; species Bos javanicus. The sequence continues at coordinate 20,517,774 of NC_083883.1, read as the reverse complement.
TAAACTGTGCCCTGAATCCTGCTGTGTCTTCGTGTTTCCTCCCTCAAAACAATGACACTTTCTCAAAAGCATATTGAAACTCCACACCCATGGGTTTCAGGCAATCTAGGGCTTTCCCACATGGTAAAAGGGGGGCCCACATCATCTTGAGGAGTGTGGCGCTTTGCAGAAACTTGAGCCTTAATTATTGCTGATCGTCTGCTGGCTGGGGCTCCATGCTGTGCTCTGCTTGCCTGCCGTCCTTCCCCCACATTGTATCATTTTCTTTTTCAGACCCACACCCACCCATTTGTCCTGTTCACCAGCCATTAAACGGCCTGCTGCTACCTGTCCCGTACTGCCTGGCAGCTGTTATATCCCTGCCAGACTCAGCTCTCGAAAGTCACTCTTAAATTCACCTGCCAGGCTTAGTCTGGGCCCTTGCCCAGCCTGAGGAGAAGGAATGGACAGCGGGTAGATGGCCTGCCACATGCTATCAGTGGTATCAAGTTCCCCGTATGTCTTGGTGCAACCTGAAATACCCACACCAAGCTTTTATGCCTTGAACAAATGTGATTCCTGGGCCATCTGAGGGTTTGCATAATTTAAGAAGTATAAGAACATGTGTTCAACAATTTTGATCAAGGCAATAGATTGAGAACAGCTAGGACCTAGATACAGAATAAAAAACCAAGGCTCCCGAAGTTATTTATAATACCCTTGTTAATGCTTTGAACGTTCTCAGAGAAATCTGGAAATCCGATACAATCTACTTTAGAGCTCTGAATTGTATTTATACATTTCTACAGGAAATACGTGTCTCATAAATGTAGGACAATCTTATTCTAAACTAGATGTCCTCACTTATGCTGTTCCTGTCACTTAAAAGGCTCATTGTGTTCTCCTCTGTCTATAAAACTATCAACTCTCAAGACACAATTGAATACCCCAGCCTTTCCCAAAACCTCTGAGTTCAATCTTTGTAAAAAAATAAAATAAAAAATGGTTACTGGGTCTAATCCAGATAGTCTGAGTTTTGCCATTTGCCCATCAAGTGACTTAAGCCTGGATTCTCATTTGTTCACTTTTATTTTAGAAGTAGTATTTTCTCTGTGCAATTTGTAGGTTTGTTAATAAAGATCAAAAGATAATCTAAAAAAAGTGATAATGACAGGAAAAATTATGGTAGTATTTTCTAAAAATGTGCTTATTCTCTGTCTTTGGATATACAATTACAGAAGAACTCAGTAGGTATAAATTGAAAAAAAAATATAAGGAGAGCTAACAGTGAAAACCCAGTCTATTGTTTCTACATTTAGGGCTTGCCTTATGGCTCAGCTGGTAAAGAATCCGCCTGCATTGTGGAGACCTGGGTTCGATCCCTGGGTTGGGAAGGTCCCCTAGAGAAGGGAATGACAACCCACTCCAGTATTCTGGCCTGGAGAATTCCATGGACTTCCATGGAGTTGCAAAGAGTGGGACACAACTGAGCGACTTCAGCTTTCACTTTTTCTCTACATTTAATTTGCCAACAATGGTAGGAGGTAGAAGACATTTCCATGCTACAGGTAAGGAAGTTGAAGCCAAAAGAGGTTACGTAACCTGTCCAAGAACACGCAGTGAATACAGGTGATGGAGCCAGGGTTCCAACCCAGGCTGTCTCTGCCACTTGCATCCTTACCCACTAACTGGTCCTACCTGTCCCAGTGCTTCAGGTGATGATGGATGTGTGGTCCATTGATTTAATCTTTTTTTTTAAATATTTGGAGAAGGCAATGGCACCCCACTCCAGTACTGTTGCCTGGAAAATCCCATGGACGGAGGAGCCTGGTGGGCTGCGGTCCATGGGGTTGCTAGGAGTCGGACACAACTGAGTGACTTCACTTTCACTTTTCACTTTCATGCATTGGAGAAGGCAATGGCAACCCACTCCAGTGTTCTTGCCTGGAGAATCCCAGGGATGGGGAAGCCTGGTGGGCTGCCGTCTCTGGGGTTGCAGAGTCTGACACGACTGAAGCGACTTAGCAGCAGTAGCAGCAAGATATACTGTGTCCCACCACAGCTTCTCTGCATCTTGTGGGGATAGGGCTGGCATCACCAGCAAGGCGTGGTTCTTTGCTCATCTTCTCAGTGACTGCTTCTTTTGATTATGAAACATCTTCCATTGTGGTCTCCCAAGTCCAGGGCTCACATTCCTCAGGGCAGGTCTCTGGCTACTTGGACGGGTAGTGCTGTCATATGAGTTATCTCCTCATGACTTGTTTTATTCTTGACACTGAGAGGCTCTGACAGTCTATCATTCTCTAGGAAGCAAATATTCCACTATGAGGATTCTAGGTCTGGCCCTGAAGATCAAACCATTCCAAGAAGTCAACTTTCATTGAGCCCCTGGGTGAAACTCTAACTCACTCCAAGGAAGGAGGGTTCCCTTAAATGGATTATTGGCATTGTCCTAGAATTAATATGTGATTTAGTCTGTTTGGGGGAAAAAGGTGATTTAATTGACTCTGAATTTTGAGCATTGCAAGGGACTGTATTGGTTCTGAAAACTGCAAAAGAAAGTAGGTGGGAATTTTCAAGAATAGGAAGCATTTTGCTGAACTTTTTCACAATGTTGAATCTGATTGGTGTAGAGTATACATACTTCATGCTTGTAGAAAATGGTCCAAATTTTAACAGTAGAGGCATAATGAAGAGTTGATGGTGGGATGCAGATGAAGTCTTCAATTTTGTCTCTCCATATTGCTTAAAATTTTTTTAAAACAGTGTTCATATATTACTTGTGTGATTTTAAAAAAGAGAGAAAATGTATGGGGTGGAGGAGAGGGAAAAAGTCAGTTTTTCCTCTCCTTGTTAAATCTGCTTCAAACATATGTCAGGGCATATCCATCTGATTGGGTCCACTTGAGCCTGGCCATATCTAATTCCAGATTGGTTTTTGACTTAACCTGTTTTCTGTTTCAGGAGCAATCTGCTAATGATCGCAGCCATGGTCCTCTCTATCCATCTTATTGTACCAACTTACCAGCTCAGTCATTTACTTTTTAAACATTTTTTTATTGGAGTATAGTTGCTTTACAATGTTGTGTTAATTACTACTGTACAACAAAGTGAATCAGCTATACGTATAACATGTCTCCTCTTTTGTGGATTTCCATCCCATTTGGGTCACCACAGAGCATTGAGTAGAGTTCCCTGTGCTATTCAGTAGGTTCTCATTAGTTATTTATTTTACACATAGTATCAATCGTATATATTAGCATATGTCAATCCCAATTTCCCATTTCATCCCACCTTTCTCCCCTTGGTGTCCATGCGCTTGTTCTCTTTGTCTGTGTCTCTATTTCTGCTTTGCAAATAAGACCTTCTGTGCCATTTGCTAGATTTCATATATGTGTATTAATATAAAATATTTGTTTTTCTTTTTGTGACTTTGTGTGACAGTTTCTAGGTCCATCTACATCTTTGCAAATTTCACAGTTTTGTTCCTTTTTCTGGCGGAGTGATATTCCATTGTTTGGGTTGCTTCTATGTCCTGGCTGTTGTAAATAGGGCTGCCATAAGCACTGGGATGCATGTACCTTTTGGAATTATGGTCCAACTCAGTCATTTACTTGCAACATCTCTCTTGATCTCTTGGCCTGTCTACCACATACCTTCCTTACGTGTACATTTTCTGAATTTTAAATTTGCCAGCCACACCCTAGCCTGGCCTGCCACCCTATTTGATTTATAATCTTGGTTTAGTCCTTCAGGTTGACAGGACGGCAGCCCAGGCCACAGTCTATGGGTGATACCCCTGTGTCCTTGTCACACTCGGCACTGGTGTCACTAAACAGAAGGGCTGAGGCTGAAGCTGCAGTACCTTGGCCACCTGATGAGAAGAACTGACTCATTGGAAAAGACTCTGATGCTGGGAAAGATTGGAAGGCGGGAGGAGAAGGGGATGACAGAGGATGAGATGGTTGGATGGCATCACCGACTCGATGGACATGAGTTTGGGTAAACTCCAGGAGTTGGTGATGGACAGGCATGCTGCAGTCCATGGGGTTACAAAGAGTGGGACACGACTGAGCGACTGAACTGAACTTACACACTATAAGTAGGACACACCGATCAAAAACATTGCACTTACAGATTCCTATTTGACATTTACTCTTTATAATTTGAAAGCACAAATTGTTTCTATATTGAAAAAACTAATTCAGTCTTTATGTAATAGCTAGTGTTTTCAATCATGGAAGGAAAAATATGATAAAAATAAAGAACATGAAATAAAAAGAAAACCAACATAGTTTGAACGCTTCTCCTGTTGGACATGTTAATTTTTCAAGAGGCAAAAACAAACAGCATGAGCCCTTCCACACTTGAATTTCCACATTTGTGAAATGAAGTAAGAACACTTAACTCCTAGAGTTATAGTAAAGATATGATGGCTATATGTGTGTGTGTGTATGTATAAATGCTCAATTGTGTATAAATCATGTGCACAGTCCCTGCTATATATGAGACATTCACATATGGCACCTACTGTGATGACTATTATGACTTTAAATAATCTTAATTATCTAAGAACTAGCCATCTGAATTTTCAAATATGAAAAAGGGCAAGGATGTAATTAAAAAAAACAACAACAACAATGACAGATGCTAGGAGTTCTCATCTACCACAAACTGTTGAAAAGATAAAAAAGCCAGAATTAGAATATTATGCTCAATGAATGCATTGGGCTTGCCCATTGTAACCTGTGGTTGGACAGTTAGTTAGATAACTGTGTCAACAGTCAACTTGTATCACAGAAAGCCGCAAAGCATGGGAAACAAAAAGGCAGAATAAATAAAAATATGGAAAAGATCAACAAATAGCAGAATTTGTCATCATAGGAAAATGTCAATGACTTATTGATGTTTTTAATAAACATTTTTTTTTATAACATTGAATGGTTTCCAGTTTTCAGGCATTACCAGAAATATCTACTGTGAATACACAGAGTAAGCTCCCTGGTGCATAATGTTGAGGCTTTCTAATGAATGTATATGTGTGAATATGCTGTTTCCTAGGATATACATAGTTTCAACTTTTAAAAATATGCATCAATTTTATATATTTAGAGTTCCTTTTGATACATGTCCTCCATAACAATTGGCATTGTCCTAATTTAAAATTTGTGTGATGTAGCATGTGTAAAATAAAATCTCATTGTGATTTTAATTTGCTTTTCCCTAATACTGATGCAGTCCAACGCTTTCTGGAAGTTTATGGGTCCCTCATGTTTGCCATTCTGTGAAATCCTTGTTTATATCATCTGTCTTTTTTTCTATAAAGAAATGAATATTTGTGTCTGGATTCACAGAAATCACTTAAGCATTCTGTGTATTAATTATTTTCTCCTATTTGTGTGACATGTCTCTCATGTTGTGGCTTAGGTTTTCAATTTGTGGGGATGTTTGATGAACAGAAGTCCTTGATTTTAATGTAATCCCATTTATTTATCTTTTATGTTTTGCACTTGTGTCCAGCTCAAGAAATATGTTCACATCTTAAGGTGGTTAAAGCATCTTCTTTAATTTCAAATGATTTTCAAGTTTTGCTCCTTAACATTTAAGTCTCAATCTATCTGGAAGTAACTTTTGTATATAGTGAGAAGTAGGGATCCAGTCTCATTTTATCAGTATTTTCCAATACAGGGAATTAATTTTCCTTGCAAAATTTACTAACTAGTTCATCCTTTTCTTAGTGATGTGTTAGTCACTCAGTCATTTCTGACTCTTTGCCAGCCCATAGACTATAATCCGCCAGGCTCCATCCATGGAGCTCTCCAGGCAAAAATACTGGATTGGGTGGCCATTCCCTTCTCCAGGGGATCTTCCTGACCCAGGGATTGAACGTGAGACTCCTGCACTGCAAGCATTGCAGGCAGATTCTTTACTATCTGAGCCACCAAAGAAGCCCTTTTAGTGATATACAGGAACAAAATAAGTATATACATATGTCTATACATATGTGTGAATCATTTCCTATGATTTTTGATGTTTCTATTGGATTCCCCCAACCCCCCACTGATCTCTGCACTAAGGTTCCACACTCCTAATTTACGTGGCCCTGGAGAAGGAAATGGCAACCCACTCCAGTGTTCTTGCCTGGAGAATCCCAGGGAAGGTGGAGCCTGATGGGCTATCGTCTTTGGGGTTGCACAGAGTCAGACACGACTGAAGCGACTTAGCAGCAGCAGCAGCAAGAACATCTTGGTGTCTGTTAGCAAAGTCACTCCCTTACCTTATTCTATGTCTGTAGTGCCTTGAATACTGTCAATTATTTGCTCTTTTTAAATATGCTTTGAAATAAACTTGTCAAGTTCATGAATAACTCTGTTGTGATTTTCATAGGAATTGCATTGGATTAATAGATGACTATATGAAAACTTCATCCTTGTGTTAGTCTTTGAATCCCAAAACATAATATCTCTATTTTCAGTTTCTTAAATGTTACCAATAAACTTGATTTTTTCATAGCAGTAATGCATTTTTTAAATGTGTTCCCAAGTACTCTACAATATGGATAGCATCTTTTAGTTATATTTTTTAATTTGTTTATTTCATTCTCTAAATGGTATAGAGAAGTGCAATTGATTTTTGCTTATTGATTTTGCATCACTTGTATTAAACTAAATTATCCTGTAGTAACAACTCTAAAATTTCAAAAAATTCCTTTAAACAATAAAGGTTTATTTTTCACACATGCTTTGTGTCTGGCAAGCAAACTCGGATCTATGTCTTTCCAGCCAGTGCAAGAGGTTGACAGAGCAGCCACTAGCTGGATGTGGCAAAGTGGGAGGGAGAGAGCAATTGCTTACTGGTCCCTATAGCTTCCTCCTGGCAGTGGCTCATATTTCTCAGCAAAAGCAAGTCATGTGACCATTTCCAAGGAGTTAAAAGTAGTATGTGCCTAGAGAGAGGAGTTCTAAAATTGATGAATAGCATTAATCATATTTACATCTTCTCTCTAGAATCCTGGTTAAAATTTGTCATTAGGTTTTGTTATCTACTGAAATAAATGACATTTGATAATCATTTGCAGTGTTTATCCTTTAGTTTATATTTTACCTATTTTAATGCATTGGCTAGTTGGATGTTGACTAGCAGCAGTAATAAGTAGGTGTTCCTTCTCTACTGATCTTAACAAAAGTGCTAATTATCATACTTATTATTTATAATGTTTTTGTATATGAACTGTCAAGTTATAGAAGTTTTCTTCTTTTATGAAGAATTTTGGTCCTAAAGAAATAAATTCATAAAGGATTTTGGTCCTCAATAAATAACATGAATTTTTAAACTATTTTAATGGTGAAGTAATATATATTTTAACATTCAAACCAATTTTACAATTCTGGAACAAACCCAACTTTGTCAGGAGATTTATTCTTTTTAAATATTTCTGAATTCAGTTTGCTTATGCTTTATTCAGAATTTTTTTGCATTATGTATATGAGTGTGACTGGTCTTTAATTTTTCTTTCATATTCTCCTGTCTGTTTTATAATCTCCCTCTTTCTCTCACTCCCTGCCTTCTGTCTTTCTCACACACATTCTATTTTGGTTATAGCTACCTCATACAATAAATTGGGAAATATTCTTATTTCAATGGTAAGAATGTTTGTAAAAACTGGAATTATAGTTTCCCATATGTGTGGCATAACTGATTTGCACAACTGCCGGAGCCTACTGTTTTCCTTTTGGGAAGAAATTTAACTATAGACTGTATTAGAACTATTCATGTTGAAAAATAAAAGCAAAACTTTATTCTTTTTTATTGAAGCATAATTTGCACAAAGAGCACAAATCTTAACTGTAATACTTGATGAACTTCAAAAACTGTATCCATCTGTGTAACCACCACCTGTATTAAGATGAAGACATTTCCAGCCCTCCTGCTGGCTTCCTTGAATCCTTTCCCATTTCTTCCTCTGTTTTAAAGATAGCATTATGTTGACTTCTTTCACCGCAGATTAGCTTTGATTCTCTTTGACTTCATATGAATGGAATCATTCTAGTATGTTCTTGGGGTGTTTACCTTGTTTCACTCATGATCAGGTCTATGAGATTTTCCGTGTTGTTTCTTGTAGCAGTAGTTCACTTTTCTTTCATTCTGCGTTCACCTTTCAGTGTGTGAATATATACCATAATCTGTCTGTTCTGCAGTTGATGGAACGTGTTGTTTCCAACCGTTTCTTCTTGACTCAGTCTAAGTTGGAAATATTTTAAGGAACTTATTTAATATTCCTAAGAACTCAAGTTTAATTCTCATAAAATTGTCTACAACATTTTCTTATTTTGTAATTACATCAGACCCTCTGTTTTCATATCTCATATTACTTACACATCCACCATTTTTCTTTTTCTAGATTAGTTATGCCATAGGTTAATTAATTTTAATAGAAAATCCATGAATGCTTAAAAAACCCCAAGGATATCCCTTGATTTTGCCCATCTTCGAGACCTAAGCCTCAAGGGCTTGAAAAACCAAGTTTATAATAAACTATAATAGTGAACTTTTCCATAATAATGAGTATGAATTTACTAATAGTTGACTAACTAAAACATCCTTTTTTGAACTTTTTCAAAAGAAGGAAATGCTGATTCTAAGATGTCTTGACCATTAGAAAAAGAAATTGCTTTCAGCTCTCTGTGGTAGTTTACAAAATCGTCTCAAGTTCTTTCCAATCTGTTATGTGTGCCCCCTTGCAATGTGACTGTTCTTTGAAGAGTGGAGTCAGTTTCATAGCCCTTGAATCTGGGCTTGGTCATGTGACTTCCTCTGTCAGTGGAACATTAACAAATGTGATACAAGCAAATGCCTGAATAGTACTCGTACATTAGGGTCTTTCAGCTTATGTTGCTGGGCATTTTCTGGCTACTATCAGAACGAGCTTAGGTTAGACTCTCACGAGTGTCAAACCAACTGCTAGATGACAGAGTAAGGCCAAATCAGAGTATCCAGCCCCAGTCATGCTAGTTCAGAGCAGAACTACCCAGTGGATCCACAAAAATATGAGAAAATAATAGCACATAGTTCTTTGTATTTAACTAAACTTTCCTTCTGCCACTCTTGCTTTTGCCTTTTTCCTGTATCTCTAAGACCCGTCTAGTGGTGGTAAGACTGCTGGTGTCCAAATCAGTGACCAGATGTGTCTTCAGATTGACAGTACTGAATTGCAGAAGTTGAGGGATATGTCAACCCACTGTCTGTCTTTGCAAATCACAGGCAGAGTTTCTGAATGTGGAGCAGAGTCACTAATCTTAAATCATCTAAATTGAGTCATGACTTCCTACTACAAAACATCAGTTGTTATGTGGTAGATGATTTCTCATCCCCTGAACAGTGACCCAAAAAATGCACCCTGAAGTACCACAATTAAAAATTAGTTAATCCTTGGATTCATAAGGCCTAAAGAGAAACTAGCCATTGAATAACAGGTTCTAAGACAAACATTGGTTGCATGTTTTGTTGAGGTGTGAATAATCCATTTGTCTACATCACTGTGTCCTTTATTTCCAAACGTTTTTCCAGGTTTTCAGAAGTTCTTACATGTTAGTGGGTTTTATAGTAACATTTGTTTTTTGATTCAAAATTTGCCCTTGAAAGATTATACTAATCAACAAGACAGACAATAGGATAATTTGACAAAAGGTAAAGATTTCCTCTGGAAGCACCTAGTTCTGATTGGTAAAGCTGATATTTAAATGAGTTGTGTTCAAGTCTCTTGGAAGGGAAATTTAAGAGATGGTACTTTGAATTTGTCTCGCTGCCTTACTAACAAGGAATGCCATACAACCATTTCTTTCACATTTTTCTAAATATAATAGCTTATAGAAAATAAAAGTGCGATTGTCTAGTTGTTTCCCAAATGAGCTTTCCATTTTTAAGACAATGGAGGGGTAGTAGTTGCTTTAGGCTATTTCTCATTTAGGATGAGATACCTCAGATGGTTGAAGAGAGTTTTGGATGTAATAAAACTACATAGAATTGACATCAACCGTGCATTCATAAAAACACACATATTCATATCTAATCAAGCAGCTACAAAGTCAGCAGTCCTATTGCTTCTGTAGTTTAATTAAAATTTCTGACCCTTCAAATGCACCATTTGGAAATCACATCAGATGCTGTTCATACATTTAGAAGAGGGTGTTCTGGGGGTGAAGAACACGGTGACCATTGAATGGGCAACAAAAACTTTATGAATGCAACAAGCTTTTAGAGCATCAGTACATTTGTCGCTCAGAAAAAAGAGCACTAGGAATTCTTATGTTACTGTCTGATAGTGGCAGATCATTTTGATAACATGGCTAAAAGGATTGAGGTGCATAAAAGTGGGGGAAAGGGGAGGGGCAAAAAAGGGATTAGAGGATAAGGTACACTGCTACTTTAAAATTATGCATGCCTGGCTGCATCCTTGTTCCTCCCACTGCTTGAGGCACTTGCTGAAGTCTTGGAGAGTTCAGTTCCAGGCGGTCCAGCCAGCAGACTGCGCTCTGCGTTTCAGGTAACCAAGCGTTTGCCGTGCAGAATCCCTGACTTGGGCACCCAAGTCTTCCTTGCAGTCGTCCTTCTGCTGCGGCCTATTTGCTGAGACTTTCTGGGGGTTACCGTAGTGTTGCCAGGCAACCAGGGACAGCGGTCCTGGGAAGAGCCATTTGTCACACTAAGGGGCCTGGTTGAAATGCAATAAAGAAATGGTAACTCAGCTTATTTATCAATACAATTACTAACACAGTATTAGGGGTCCATATGTAACCTACAAATAGTCATATGAGGAAACACGCAAACATTTGCTAAATACTAAGGCATAGGACGGACAGATGGTGTTGGGTTTCTAATCAGCTTTACCGTGAGCTTAAAGTTGCCTCACATGCTGGGATGAGGGGGGAAGGCCCAAAGTGCTTTGCCAGCTTTATTCGGGACATCTGCAGGTTGGCTCTGCGTTAACTGCCTCCCGTGTGTGTGTAAAGGAAATCTATACAGTTCTTTGTTTTGTGAAGGAGAGTGGATGCTGCTAATTCCCTGAGGTGGAGTAGCAATCCGAAATTGCTGTGTGGGGAAATATATTAATAAAATATACGTGCATATGTGTGTATCAAACTGGCTGTCCTGTGGACTTTTTCCAGTGCTTTATTCACCCAATGAAGATAGGTACCAATGAGTGTTTTGCTATAAACAGTGTACTAAAGAATGTTTTTAAGAAGTTTAATAATGTTTCTTAGGGACTCAGAATCCTCATGCTTAGACTGCACCTAAAGTTTTAAAGACACAGCAGATTTTTCTTAACACTCTACTTTTGATTCCCAGACACCAGCTGCTACTCATGTCTTCGCCATCACCACGGAAGCCTCCAGTGTTACCCCCGTGTGAAACCACGTCTGCAGTTTCCCGAAAATGGATTTATCTCAACGTTACTTAAAGCACCCCGCAATAAAGTGTTGCTGGCCAGTGCCTTCGGCCTTCCAACTTATTTAGGAACGCCTGAATCAGAGGAGAATGCTTTTGAGTCAACATGAATTGCCTGGCTCTTTCTCTGGGCTTCAGCCTCTTGTTTCCGGTCCCTGAAACATGGCTCTTTGCCTACTTTGCTTCCATCTCATGGGCTGACTCTCAGGGCTTGTTCCCAAGGCTGGAGAACGTGGCAGCCTTCAAGAAGGTTTCGGTGGTGCCAACCCAAGCAACGTGCGGAATCCCAGCCCAAAGCACTTTCTGTCAGAGCTCTGCCACACCCGAGGGCCTTCGGGTCTGTCCTCAGAGGCTGTGTGTTCAGGATTGCCCTTACCGATCATCGCCCCCCACCTACACCAACCTCTTCTCAGCAGGCCTCAGGGGTTGCATCATTAAAGACCAGCGTGACCTGAGTCCCAACTCCCATAACCATTCTGCAAGTTTCATTTTTGGAAATCACCAGAGTTGCTTTGCCTCTCCTCCTGCTCCCAGGCTGGCGGCATCATTTACTCTAGCTGTGTGGTTGAAACTTGAGCAAGGAGGTGTAATGTAAGTAGCAGAGGGAGTGTAAGCTTTCCTAGGGTCCTGCAAAATCAGTTAGCGTCAAGGGTATTGCAACCTGAATTCCAACCTGGAAATGAAGGCACTTTGGAATTTAGGCTAACTGAAGACCAGCTCCTACATGAGGCTTTTCTGGTCAACTTCATTTGACCAAATATTCCTTTCCCTAAATTCAAAGTGCTTTCCCCTTTCTATGAATGAAGTGAACCCTCAAGAGTATGTTAAAATAATTTCATGGCAGGCAGAAATATTTATACTTGCCCCATTTTTTTCCCCCCAGTAGTTTTAGCTAAACCTTTAGTCTTGTTTTCAGAGGCTCAGCCAGGCTCACTGTGAGTTGTAAGCCATGGGGACTAGTAATACAAATAATGTATACTTTCAAGGTCTTGGTCTAGATTTGTATAAGCAACCTGCCTTTACTAGAGTATACAATTGTCATTAGGCAGTGAACTCTGTGAGTGCTGGGGACTGTTTCTGTGTTCTTATTTTCCTAGGAAGAGATGTTTGTTTAACTCATTGTAAAAGATGTTCAATAATGAGTTGAACAAATGAATGACACCTCGTGTCTGAAAAGAGATCGCTTTCGGCCCTTTGCTTCTTGGTGTTTTCATCCATTGGGAAATATATAGAAAAGCATAAAAGATTCTCAAAATTTAATGCCATTGACCCCATCAGAAATGCCTTTGGTGAGTTTGGTGGGGGGCTTCGTTAACAATTTTTGGTTATTTTTAATAATCACCTTATTTTCATTCTGTAATAGTTTCTAAAACTGATATCCAGTGTTTTCCTTAAGTGTTTAGAGCCAATCTGGAAATGAGAATAAATAAGACAATTTTGAGACTTTTTTTTTTTTTTGCTTATCTTTCTTCTTCCCATAGGGCTTCTGGCTCTTCCTCTTGTGATGTTTTCTTTGTATGAGGATATTGGCCAAGTATCTAAAAACTCATGAAACAAACCAGAAAAGTCTTATAATCTCATAAGCAAATAAGACTTAAATACCTATGATGTTTAGTTTTAATTTGCCAAGTGAAAGTTGGCGTTTTTTCATTTTGTTTTATTTGGAGTGAAAATCATCTCAAACCATTACCTCTGTTTCTGTATGTACCCTAAAAGAAAACCCTGTTTTCTTACTGTTTGAAATGTCAGTAAATCCAACTTACTTAGTTTATGTAACTAATGTCCAAAGAGTCTTAAAATATTGTCTCTTGACAAATATGGCTAGGATGAAGTTATTTTTCTAAATTTTTCCAGGGGATATGTCTCTATAAAATTCATCTTCTATTGGTATCATTTTGTATAAATAAGACAGAGGAACATTTATAGAGGCAGTAGCACATGGTTTACGGTTTTGAGAGTTCCAAGCATCAAGGTCGTTTCCCTTCTCAAAACTAAAATACCGGTGGGAATTGGGGAATTTCGCGGTGTTTGTACTAGATAAGTAAAACAAACAAAACATGGATTATCCAATTATTGTTTATCCAGGAGCAAAATAAATCCAGTTCCTAAATATTTTGCTACCTGCCTTCCTCTCACATTCATTATCTACCAAAGCAAGTATGTTTACAAGCAAACAAAATAGCAAGGAAGATAATCAATAACATATTAAGAAATGCATTTTCAGTAAGCTTGGGGAAATAAGCCTGCATTTGGCAAATACATTCTTGAGTAATGGTCAAATTCTAACTTGTAGATTTAAACTCAAGAAAAACGAATGGAGGCAATCTCTTCTTGGATTGTTTAAGACATAGAAGTGAGGAATAGAGAGGAACTTTAATTCCAGTGACTGAGAAATATCCACCTACTAAAGAGTTGAATCACAATAGAATTTTCATAAAATCATATCTCTGCTTTATATAAAATCTATATGTCAACTAAACCTATTTGCCCAATATAAAATATATTTTTCATAACTTGATCACCAAATATATGTGCAAAATAGAGTAAAAAAGTGAGAGTGAAATAGTAATGTATTACTATTTCTAATTACTATTACTAATAGTAATACATAACAAGCAGAGTTATGTATTCTCTGATCGTATCATTACCTCTCAACTCTCAGAAAGAATGCAAATGTGGAGGAATGATTTGTGAGAAAAATGTGTCCTTTAAGAATCATTTTGATATTTGGCAAAACTAATACAATTATGTAAAATTTAAAAATAAAATAAAATTAAAAAACAACAAAAAAAAGAAAAGTTTTAAAAACATATTTAGCAATAGTTCTAGGTTGGCTCAATCTTACCTTTGCCTCTTTGATTCTTCATACTCAGATCACTAACTCATCATTTTTTGGGGGCGGCGGGGGCGGGGCGCGCAGAGGATCTACTATATACCAGGCTGTGCTGCTATTGTCAGACAACTCATGATTGAATAGGAAGACAGATGGATGGGTGTTATTTCCAGAGCAGCACAATAAGTGAGCAGCAAGGAGCATCTTTAATAGCTAGTTACTTGGAGGAGATATTTGTGCTTAATGTTCATGATATTTCTCTTTAAATAGTAGGTTTGGGGGACTAATCTCCTTAGGAGATTCTTCTCTCTTCTGCAAAAGTTGAACTGCTAGACTGAAATGTAATTGGAAATGGGCTAAAGTTCATATCTGTTTCTTCTCAGTGGGTTCAGAGTGGCTAAGGCACATGCAATGATATAATTAGTATAAAATAAAATCACTTATACTAAACATAAATCAGTAGAGAATATAGAAAACATAAAACATGTCTATTTAAAGGGATGAGAACACAGTGCTGTTGTAATCAGGATATAAGTGATTTTTAAAAATAACATGATTTGATAACTGGCCTGACAGTTAATTTTCTGAAAATTCTTCTGTTTTATCAAAATATTTCACTGTATTTTTAGAAGATTCCATGACCTTTCATCCCAGATCATTACCATGATCTCAGTGCCCCAGTTGGGCTTTGTGGTCATGGCGAGCTGGGCCGTCATCTTACAGACACTGGCTTTGGCTTCTGGCCAGTTGATGATGAGCTAAATAAAGACTATAGTTGTCCATTCTCCATTTCATCATGGGAATTAAATAGAGCGATTCTGACTTCAGGGCTAGCAGTTTAGAGCCTTCTATGGACACTAAACTATCTTTACATTAAAAAAAAAAAAGAGGAGGAGAAAGTGATTTGCTCTGGTGGCTCAATAGCCAAGCAGAATGTGGTGTATTGTGCCGCTTCCTATAAAAGAAATGGCAGAGGAACTAATGAGCCAATAGGCTAAATATTGGTTTTGCAGGATGATTCAACCACTTGAGCTGCCACCATGAATCTCTAATAAAGGGAGTGAAGGAAGTAGCAGATGTACTGTAAATAAGAATTCTATCTTTCTTGAAATTAAAGGGCCTCTTAATTGAAAGAAAGCTTGCCCTGAATATGATGACCTTCAGGTACTTGTTCATTGTGACCTTTGATGAGAGTCTGGGATCTGTTGCACCACCATCACTGGACAATGTCTTTTGGTTGGAAACTGACCTTTTCTCTTTTCTGGTTGTTTCCCAAGGTGTGTTATAGAAAAAACAGCGGATGGGCAGATTGTATTCAAACTTACAATATCTGAGAAAGAGACCATGTTTTATTACCGCACAGTAAATGGTTTGCAGCCTCCAATAAAAGTAATGACACTGGGGAGAATTCTTGTGAAGAAATGGATTCATCTTAGTGTGCAGGTGAGTAAAATAAAAAATATTTAACATTTGGTTAAGCACAAGGATCCATCTTTCTTTTTTTTTTCCTTTAAATGGCATCTTCCCATAAGATGTGAAGCACTACCTTTCAGATCTTAAGTATTTGTAAGTGACAACTAAAGAAAAACAATATTTAAATGACCTAACAATGTATCTTTTGAAATTCCAGTATTTCCCCCACAAAATTGCAGTGAAAATGTCCACAGATGCTTAGGACAGTCCCATTTGGAGTAATATCCTCAGCAAAGTTTTGTTTTATTTGCTTAGTATATTTTATTTTGTTTAAAAATGTGTAACAGCTCTTTTGCTGTCTAATACTAATTTTAATAGTCATGCAGTATTAAGACCTTGGCCTGGATTTTACAGCTATCTTTTCTAGGTAGTCTCTTATGATATGAATACAATTTGACTGTTGCATTTAAAATGCTGACCTTAGAACTAATGAACTTTACACATCAGGCACTCAAAAGGTGTTATATGATTACTTTAGTTGTCAACAACAGTTTGCATTTGCCTTAGAAGCTGCTAAAGGCTGAGATAACTGTGAGATGGCCGCTATTTTATAGTTCTCGGGAACAGACAGTTTCTTCTTTGGTTTCTTTAGGGCTCTGGAAGGGTCCAGTGCAGTCTAAAGTCACCCTTGCCTTTTACACCAGAGGTACTGTGTACCATAGTCCCCAGTATATGCTCTCATGTTGTTCAGTCAGGCTCTGCAACCTCCTGAACTTCAGCCCACCAGACTCCTCTGTTCTCTACTATCTCCTGGAGTTTGCTCAAATTCATGTCCATTGAGCTGGTGATGCTGTCTAACCATCTCATCCTCTGCGTCCCCTTCTGCTTTTGCCTTCGATCTTTCCCAGCATCAGGGTCTTTTCCGATGAGTCAGTTCTTTGCATCAGGTGGCCAAAGCCTTGGAGCATCAGCGTGAGTATGCTCTCATAGGTGCACCCCGGATGGTCCATGCCAATGCCATTTGCACTAGAGGACATCTGTAGCCTTGTGTACTTTGTGAAAGTCTTTGATTTATTACATTCCCCCCAACTCTGAAGCAGGTAGACTTTCTTATGTTACTACCATGGTTCTTGGCTTCCTTAATAGAAATCGATTAGAGGCCAGACAAATAATTCAGCAAGCCTTTTTTTACTGGGTCCCCTGCTGTAGCAGGGGAGGTGGCAAAAACAAGTAACAGTTTCCCTTGCTCGCTCTTTGAGGTGAGGTGCAAGCTAATTCCTTATATGTGGTGAGACTAGGAACAGGTCCAGGGTCAGACCAGAGAGATGACTTAGGTGGTCTGCTACCTCTTTGGTGATGCTGTGTGCATGGGACATGTGCAGTACCCTGATTTTGGTCCCAGCTCTTCAGAAGTGGCATTTGGGTTTTTTCATCTTATTGTCCATAATTTGCCCCAACTGAACATGTACACAGTTGTTTTTAGTCTTTTATAGTTTCTTTGTATTTTGTTGCTCCAGGAGACATTTGTCCAGGGGTCGATCCCTGGGTTGGGAAGATCCCCTGGAGAAGGGAAAAGCTACCCACTCCAGTATTCTGGCCTGGAGACATGGGGTCACAAAGAGTCAGATATGACTGAGTGACTTTCACTCGTTCACTCAAGCACTGCTGCAAGGGGTCCCAGGTTCCACTTAAAGTGTCTTGAGAATTGTTATTTGGATTTTAAAATCTATTTCAGTGTAGATACTATTATTGAGGATTATAATACGCTTTAAACGTATCTTTGTTTGGTCTGATTGTAACTGTGAAATTCTGCTATGCATGTGTGCTGCATTGCATTAAAAGCCTTAAAAAGGACATTTAAAATAGAAACGCAGAGAGGTGATTGAACACAGAGAGGAAATGATTAATTTCCTAGGAGGGTATTGGAAAAGTGATCTTGAGTCAGCATGTTAGGCTTATCTACTCTGCTTTTTGGTAGGATATGAGTTTAGCAAATTCAGTTGGCATGGAGCAGGGTTTCCATGCCACCAAGGTTGAAAGGACCTGCAAAAAGGTAGGTCACATCTGATATCTATTGCAATGATGGATTCAGTCTGTCTATGCTTGCCTCTCATTTATTCAGTAGTTAGCAGATGTAAGACTTATTATATATCTTGTCCATTCTGCCTGCTGCCAGTGTACCAGAACCAGAGTTGGGTTATAAAAATATGGAAATAGAAACCACTG
The DNA here is from genome assembly GCF_032452875.1 of Bos javanicus. Classification (NCBI taxonomy): domain Eukaryota; kingdom Metazoa; phylum Chordata; class Mammalia; order Artiodactyla; family Bovidae; genus Bos; species Bos javanicus. The sequence goes on along the minus strand of NC_083883.1, from coordinate 20,499,878 downwards.
AATAAGTGGACTCTACAAAAGATATCGAATGAGTATATTTATTTGTTGCATAGTTTTGTATCAGTAATGAAGAATAAATGTTTTCTACCTGCCTTTATTTTGCCTTACCTGTGAAACTGTGCCATGTTTTGGCAGGCAGCAGTACATTAAAAGCTTTACAAAGAAAGTTTAAAAATCTAAAAGTGAAGAGGTAACCATGACTGAATTACTCCCCTAGGAGTCAGATGCTCTTAGAGTGCCTGTTGAAATCAGCATTATCATTTCAATACATGTCAAATAGGAGTCACTTCCTAGTTTAGGCAAAATTTCTTTATAAATCTTTAAATCCTTGCCTTCTTTCAAGAAAGGCTAAAGTACTTATGATTTAATGAGACACCTTTATTTCATAACTGTTTGACTATCAAGAGAAAACTTGTCCTTTCCAATTTGTGCTCTTCTTTTATTTATTTATTTTTATGTTTTTTTTTTTTTTTTAAATCCGTATTCTATGTTTTACCTTAAAACTACAGAACAAAACAGCCATAAAGCAGAAAAATCATGCAGATTGGATTTTATTCATCTGGTATTTATTGATAGATATGGGGATACCCAGCATTTTGGAGACCTGTATTCATTCAAATAATAATTAAAGAGCAGTTATTTAAACTGGAGATCTGCATAGCGTTCCTTTAAATTGGACGCAAGTCTGAATACATTTGGGCTTCCCTGGTGGCTCAGACAGTAAAGAACCTGCCTGCAATGTGGGAGGCCTGAGTTTGATCCCTGAATCAGAAAGATCCCCTGGAGAAGGGAATGGCTACCCACTCCAGTATTCTTGCTTAGAGAATTCCATGGACAGAGGAGCCTGGCAGGGTTGCAAAGAGTTGGACATGCCTGAGCAATTAACACCTTCACTTCTCACTTCTGATATATTTAAGATATTAAGATACTTATAAAGTTATAGATGCTTAATAAAGAAGGTACTCATTCCTAAAAAGTGATACAAAAAGAAGTGGGAAGAATAACAGGTAAGGAGAAGAGAAATATGACTCAGGTAATGCTACTCAGTAGTCTTAACAAATATACTTAGCTCAGTTTTCTTATGTGATAAGAGGATTGGACTAGATGTGCAAAACAAGGCTTCCTGGAATTCTTTGTTGAAAAGAAGTGTGGGAAGCTGTTAATTTGTGTAGGGTTGTCTGGACATACATGGTTAAGTGACACAGCCAGCTCCTCAAGTGATGCTCCGGTTTATGCTTTTCCCCTGCTTCCCCCTGTGGTCTGTAATTTACACAGCAATGTTTTTGGTAGACTTCTTGGCCAAGATATGGACAAGTGCAACTTGTAACTCTTTCACTATTTAACTGCAAAGAATATATTTTAAATGTGAAATGTAACTTATTCTCTGTTGCCTTATTATCTAGTGCATCCAAATTCTGTTTCATTTGGGGATCAGGGCCTTCATCATGCTGGGCATAGGATAGAACACATACTTGATAATCTGGCTTAGTCAAGTTTAAAATTGCAAGTCTATAGTTAATGTGTATATGTATGTCTTTACTCATCCTCCAATATGGCCACAATCAATTAATTTACATGGTACGTGCACACACGTGTATGTGTGTGTCTATAAAACTAAAATACCTTTACTCATGGATTTGGTTCAGAAACCAGAATTTAACTTACATGGACATAGTGACATAAAATTAATTAACCAATCTGGCCTTACACCTTACCTCAGAGAGTTCACTTAGTGTCAGCTTTCCATCAGTAAAATCAGAATTCTAATTTCCCAAATCTAAAACAAGAAATGAGTTTTAAATAATTAAATCCCTGGGCAAAAAAAAAAAAAAAAAATGGTGCTAGGAAGAGTCAGACATTCCAAATTTTGGAGGTCTATTTTCCTAAACAAAAAAATGCCTGATATTACTGTAATGGATCTAACAGCTTTTATTCAAGAATTAGCATTTTGCAGCTTCAACCTGTTGGAAAATGATTAGTTTTTAAATTAATATTCATTCAGGGACTTGAATCTGACATGATTGCCAATTTAAATTTTACTTTGGGGTTTAATATATTGGCTATTTCAAATTATATCAAGCTGAAATTCGTTATGTCATATTTTTTGTACTAAAACTGGAAAAAAATCAATTCAGACTTTTTATTATCGAATGGGGAACACTGATAACATTAGCAGATTTTTTAAAGCTTCGTTTTCATATTGTATCAGCATGTTATGGTTATTTTAAGAGATCTCTTTGGATTTTCTTTTTTTTTTTTAAGTTTTAAAATATGTAAAAGGATTTTATTTCAGCAGTTTGTTAGGGCTTGGTGAGTAAAGCAGCTTGGAAGGATATTGATATTCTGTTGTGTATCATTTAAAAGTAAAACCTCAGAGTTTCCTATGAAAACAGTTTTCCCTTAAATAGTTCTACATGTTTTATAAGACCAATAGCATCAAAGAATCATTAGTAACCCTTTAATAATTATGCTGAAATGTAGTATTCTATAATTAGAAGCTGATGAAATACTGCAAGTGTGGAAGCAAGAATTGGTTTAGCAATGAGTTTTTCACATCTATGCTATTTTGAGGACTCCTTGAAACACTGACAAGTCAAGAGCCACAGATGGTCCTAGCTACAATAATGTGAAAAAGAGCAGTTCTAATCTAATACAGAGAAGGGAAAAAAATGCATGGGTAAATAAAGTTTCAGGGATCAATAGATGAAGAATAGGAGTTTCATAATCATAGTTTGTTCATGAAATATGTTCTTTTGATTTATGTATTCAATCTGAAAAAGGGAAACTATTGATGGTTCTGGAGAAAAATAAAATGCAATTTAACCAACATTTGTTAGAATAGATAAACCAACTCTCTCAATTAATCTCTGGAGTGTATGCCCATGTGCACACTTTATAAAGGTATTTCCATGTCTCTATTGGTTGAGGGAACATAAACTGTCCTTGCAACCTCATGGAAGCTTCTTCATTCATTTCAGGAAGCTCTGTGTACTGGGATTCTCCTGGGAGCACCACCTCAACTCCTACCACAAGAGAATTTCAATCCATATGGTTCCTTTAATACTTTTTATTGCTTTAAACTGTAATTATTTACATGTATATGAAAGCCTTCTGTATGTGTCTAGTCAGTCAAATATCACCCAAGTTAGGGGAATAGTTTGTCACTTGAAATGAATTAAAGATCAATAGAATTTAACAAAGCTTTTCAGAATATTCAGTTAAAAATGATGATAATAAAAGCTGTGATTATTGAGCCTAGTTAGTTGTACTGGATTAAAAAAGCAGCCTTGCCAAGGTTAAATTTCCTGCCTGAATTTAAAATCTCAAGTTTCCCTGACCTTTACCTAAAAAATAATAAATTGCTATGACCCTAGATCACTGTAAAGATACAAGAAGTACTTGTATCAGAAGTACGAGGCGTATCAGAATTCTCTAAGTGTCCCCTTGACAAAAACCAAGAACTGAAAAGACATATTTGCAAAGTAAATATAAATTAATTTTCATACATGTTTGTACATATTTGTAATGTCAGTGTTTATAATGCTTCACATATTTACATGATTTGCACAAATAATTAAAATCAATATATTTTTATGATTATACTCTCAGTGATACAGGTGGCTTAATGCATAACATAAATCATTTTATGTTATGTTCTCAATATCTCTATGGTTTATAACAGTCAGGAAAGACCATGGTGGGCTAAAGAAAGAATATTCTACTTAACCTTCCCTGGTTACCTGATCCATGACATACAGAACCAAGCCCAGTAACAATATAGTAAAAATAAGAAGGAAGAATTTTTACCACTTGATTAGAAAAAGGTAAAACAATCCAAGTAAAAATTAATTTTTCTCTTTGCATGGGACTTTAAAATATCATATTTAGTAAAAAGGCAAAGTTCAATTCTTGATATCTTACTTAAAAATTGTGCAACCCTAGGAAAGTGATGTAGCTCCTTGAAATGTTAGATACCCACGACAATTGGGAACAAAGATAAACCCAGCCTATTTAACTTCTACCGTAAATGTGACATGTAAAGAAAAAAATGTCTGATGAAGTAGTGATACTTTACAGTCTGCTGTGATGGAGCTTACAGTTTATTAGAAAGAAAAGACAAATAATCACGCCAATGAAAGCCAAGTTATGACTGTGATAAGTTCTGTGGGATCATCTGAAGGACAATTTGATGAAATCTCTGAAGTCAAGAAAGGCTTACTTTGAGGAAATTGTATTAGATGTGTGTATTACTTTTCTGGGCTTTCCCTAAAAAACACACATGGAGTAGCTTAAAACAGCGAAAATGTATTCTTTTCCACTAGAAGTTTGAAATCAAGGAATCTGCAAGACCATGCTCTTTCTGAAATCTGTAGAGGGGTAGCTTTACTTGCTGCTCCTCGTGTTTACCAGCAGTCCTTCGTTTTTAGATGCATTGCTCTCATCTCTGCCTCCAACATCACATGACCATCTTCTCCATTGCGTGTCAGTGTCCTCTTTTTATAAGAACACCAGTCATGCTGGGTTAGCATCCATCCTAATTCAGTATGACTTCATCTTAACTGGATTACATCCACAAAAACTATTCCAAAATAAGATCATATTAACAGGCACAGGGGTTCAGATCAGATCAGTCACTCAGTCGTGTCCAACTCTTTGCGACCCCATGAATCGCAGCACGCCAGGCCTCCCTGTCCATCACCAACTCCCGGAGTTCACTCAGACTCACATCCATCGAGTCGGTGATGCCATCCAGCCATCTCATCCTCTGTTGTCTCCTTCTCCTCCTTCCCCCAATCCCTCCCAGCATCAGAGTCTTTTCCAATGAGTCAACTCTTCGAATGAGGTGGCCAAAGTACTGGAGTTTCAGCTTTAGCATCATTCCTTCCAAAGAAATCCCAGGGCTGATCTCCTTCAGAATGGACTGGTTGGATCTCCTTGCAGTCCCAGGGACTCTCAAGAGTCTTCTCCAACACCACAGTTCAAAAGCATCAATTCTTCGACGCTCAGCCTTCTTCACAGTCCAACTCTCACATCCATACATGACCACAGGAAAAACCATAGCCTTGACTAGACAAACCTTTGTTGGCAAAGTAATGTCTCTGCCCCTGAATATGCTATCTAGGTTGGTCATAACTTTCCTTCCAAGGAGTAAGCGTCTTTTAATTTCATGGCTGCAGTCACCATCTGCAGTGATTTTGGAGCCCAGAAAAATAAAGTCTGACACTGTTTCCACTGTTTCCCCAGCACAGGGGTTAGGACTTCAATTTGTCTTTTTGGGATTGTCACAATTTAACTGATAGCATGTATCCCAGGGACGGTGGAGCCTGGTGGTCTGCCATCTATGGGGTCACACAGTCGGACACGACTGAAGCGACTTAGCAGCAGCAGCAGCATGTATTCAAAAGAACATATGGACCTGAATGAGGCAACCCAAGTAGAGAAGAACATTCCATACATGTGTAGCACATAGTGCAAATGCCCTTTGGTAAAAGGGACTCTGTTGCACATTGAGATACTAAAAGGCCAGTGCAGGGGTGGAGTGCAGCAGACTAAGCAGAGCAGCATGCAAAATGAAGCCACAGCCACTGAAAGATCATTGTGGTCATGTTACATTTTTTTCAAGGGGACTCTATGGAAATACTTTATGTAGGGAACAGAGGGTGAGGGAAGAAATTGGGGAAGAATGGAAAATATATGGCCTGGGCAGATGTTGGTTGCAGTGAAGAAGAAAAATTTGTATGAGGACAAGAAAAAAAGATTGTTAAATTACCCTTAGAGTCCAGGTGAGATATAAGTATATCTTGAACTATGTTGGCAATAATAGGTACACAGAGAAGTGGTCAGCTTTAAAATCTATTTAGGAATTAAAATTAAAGGACTTGTTGACTGAAAGAGAGTAGAGGTTAAGGTAAAGGGAGATGTTTATAAATCCCAGATTATTGGCTTTTGTATGATTGTATGAATAACAGTCTGATTTGCCCAAAGAGATACATTCAAAGAGACTTCTATTTCTGATATTCAGTGCTTACAAGCTAGACTGCAGTTCAGAGTAGTAATTCTCAACTCTAGAAATCACTAGCATCACTGAGAAACTTTCAAAAACATTCAGATGCCAACATTGCAGTGTGTCTTCGTTGCTCTGAGGTGGGGCCCAAGTATTGTTTCTTCCTTTCCTGCCTTCCTTGATGGATTACAAAATGTATAATAAAATAATCAGAATTTAAGGTAGGAAATGGCCTGCTGCAATTCAGGTTTGTTAGGAAGGATGCATAAAGAAAATGTAGGATCTGAGTTAACTCCTAAAGGAAACTAGGCTTTTGCCTAGGTAGAGAAGAGGAGGAAGGAAATCTATGTACCAGGAATGGGTGAGCAATTCCTGGGGCATGAGAATAGCCTAAGATGTTTGTAAGGGTAAGAAGGGTCTGAGTTTCTTAGGAAGAAATATATCATGTATTAAATAAAGAAGGCTGGAAAAAGTGGCTTAGAAGTTTACATAGGGCTATGAATTTTTTATTTTTATTTTGTTTCTCCCTCTGACAGGCAACCCATGTTTTGTCACCTGCTTCTAATCCATTGTGTTTCATAACTGTTATTTACCTTAGAATATACACAATATACATGTATACATCAAAAGAAAATATTTGTCTAGTTAATATGTGCAAAAAGATCATCACGTCTCTCATTGCAGTGTTTAGACTTTACAAGTCTGAATGTGATCAGTCTAATATTTCATAGCAAAAATTTAAGTTCAGTAAGATCTTTCCTCTGAAAATACCTCTAAATCAAAATCTAAAGCAAACCATGGGTAAATTAACATTTAAACTTAGAAACTGCTGTTTGAAAAATTTAGCAATTTTTCTTGCCAGAAAATGGTTGACTCTCAGCCAATAGCTATAAAATGCATGATATATACAAAAGAAAAATACATACAAATATTATAGTGCACATTATTCTGTATACTACTAAAATCGAAAATTGCAACCAAAAGTATTTTCCAGCGTCTACTTATCTGTTTGAACAATCTCTGGTCTTGCAAATGCCACTATGGTAATTCTGTCAAATTTTTAATGGTTAAAATTTGATGGTAGTGCTTTTTAAAACCTATATTATCTAATAGAATTGTCATTTATATTATATCACTTTCATCTAAAAGCCAAATATAGTAAGACAGATAATTTTTGCTTTTTTTGAGGGTAGGCATTTCTGTGCCCACAGGGCTAACTGAAGCCTTCAGTTATACATGAACAATTCCCACTAAAGTCAGAAAGAGCAGCGTGCATATAACCTAGGGCAGAATTTGGCCTATGGTATGTATCGCTTGGTAATGGAATAGAGAATATGACTTTATTTAAACATGGCCTTGAATAGTTTTATTTTCCTATACAATTTCCCCTGGTATTTCTCTCTCTAAAATGCAACCTTCAAAAATATTCCAAGCAGCTGTATTGTTCTGGATACATAATAAGAGCATATGTTCAAGATACCAGTTTAGATATCTCTGAGCCAAAGAAAGAATAGTCAAATTATAAAAACTTTCCCAAGAATGGAAAGGCTTTAATGGATATGCTAGTCTTCCCATTATCTTAACTACAACAGAGAAAAGTGATATTTAAAAATTATATATACATGATAAATATGTGTATAATTGTGTGCTAAGTTGCTAAGTCATGTTTGTGTATTTATATGTGTGTGTGTATTTATTTATATATATATATAAGCATATTAGGAAAAGCAGCTTCATTTTACTTTCTAAAGATTACATGAAGTAGTCTCAGAAAAAATTGTATATTCTAGAAGTAGAAAAAATAGTTGGATTCTTTGGTTTATGATTAGTTTTCATGGTTCTCAGTTTAAGGAGAGAAAGGGAAAAGAAAAGAAGGGAAAAGGTCAGAAGGTGGTCAAGTTGAGGGTGGGGGGAGGGGAGGAGAGCCAGAGCCCAAGGCTCGGAAGAGGAGACTCAGGCCATGCCAATTTCACTGTGGTGGGGATGACCAAGAAAACCTAGATTATGGATATGTAGTATGCAATTTTAAGATGTTTTCTGGGATGCAAATCCCTTGTGGTATTGTAGTTATCTGCCCCACATCAATTATAGCTAGCTATTTGCGGGGAGGGGTTGGCACTTTAGGGAATCTATAGAAAAGAGTTGGGTTCAATGTTTGGGTTGAATGAGAGGTAGCTAGAAGAAAAAAACAAGAGAGCTGGAAATAAGATGAGTTCTGTGGGAATATGCATTGGGACAAATGGTGGCCATTATTTAATCCCCTAAAACACCTCTAACAATTTCAGGCAGAAAATCTCAAAGTTTGTGGAAAAAGGCTTTTATAAATATCAAAGAGAAGTGAGACCCCAGAAATTCTGAAAACTGAGGAGCACTAAACTTGGAGAGATCCCGTCTAGATAGTGCTTCTTTATGTTTAATTAACTTATTTGGAGATAATTGTATATTTGTAAGCATTCATGAGAAATAATACTGAATGATCTCAAATATCCCTTATCCCCAGTAATATCTTGCAAAACTATAGTATAATATCAGAGCCAGGATACTGACATTGATCTAATCCACCCACTTTATTTAGATTTCCCATTTTTCTTGCACTTGTTTGTGTGTGTGTTGTTGTTATGTAGTTGCTAAGTCATATCTGACTCTTGTGACCCCATGGACTATAGCCCACCAGGTTCCTCTGTCCATGGAATTTCTCAGGCAAGAATACTGTAGTGGATTGTCATTTCCTTAATCTTCCCAACCCGGGGATCGAACCTGCATCTTCTGCATTGGCAGGTGGATTCTTTGCCACTGAGCCACCTGAGAAGCCCTTGTGTGTATAGTTCCATATAATATTATCACATATGTAGATTTGTGGCTCCATCATAATCAAGATAAAGAAGAGTTTCATTACCAAAAGACTGCCCTGAGCTCCCCTTTTATAAACATACCTACCTTGTGTCTTACTTCACCACAGATTTAATTTTTTAACATATTTTTAGGGCTTGTGCCTGGAGAAGGCAATGACAACCCACTCTAGTACTCTTGCCTGGAAAATCCCACGGATGGAGGAGTCTGGTAGGCTGCGGTCCATAGGGTCACTAAGAGTCAGACACGACTGAGCAATTTCACTTTCCCTTTTCACTTTCATGCATTAGAGAAGGAAATGGCAACCCACTCCAGTGTTCTTGCCTGGAGAATCCCAGGGATGGGGAAGCCTGGTGGGCTGCCGTCTGTGAGGTTGCACAGAGTTGGACCTGAGTGAAGCGACTGAGCAGTAGCAGCAACAGGGCTTGTGCCTTCTCATATAAATTTTAGAATAAGTTTACCTGTGTCTACCATATGTTTTATTGGGATTTTGGTAGGAATTTCATTACATCTATAGATCAACCTGGGGAGAATTACCATCTTTTATGATGCTGAATCTTCTAATAAATGAGCATGATAGATAACCTATTTAAATCTTTGATTTTTTTAATAGGCATTTTGTAATTCTGAGCATACAAATCCTGTGTATGTTTTGCTAAGTTGATTCATAAGTGTTTAATTTTCTTTGAAGCGATTGAAATTGATCAGGTTTTAAATTTTAGTTCCAATGGCAACCCACTCCAGAACTCTTGCCAGGAAAATCCCATGGACAGCAGAGCCTGTTAGGCTACAGTCCATGGAGTCACAAAGAGTCGGACATGACTGAGCGACTTCACTTTTCACATATTTTTGTTAGTATGTAGAAACCTTATTAATGTAGGGGGCTTAATTCTGTATTTAAAAACTTATTAGTTCTGAAAATTATTTTGTAATTTGTTGGGATTTTCTACATAGACAATCATGTTGTCTGCAATTAGGAGTAGTTTCTTTCCAATCTGTATGATTTTTTTTTTCTTTGTTGCAATAGCTAGAATTTCTAGTATTATGTTGTATAAGAGTGATAATGCCAAACATCTTTGCTTTGTTCCTAATCTTAGGGACAAAGGATTCAGTTTTCACCAGTAAGTATAATATTAGCTATCATGTTGAGGGAATTTCCCTTTATTGCTGATTTACTAAAAATTTTCATCATAAGGAGTGTTGGATGTTGTTAAAGACCTTGTCTACATCATTTGATATTTTTCTTCTTTAGCCTATTAAAGTGGGTGATCACTGGCTGATTTCCAAATGTTGAACCAACTTTATGTGTCTGAAATAAATTCAACTAGGTCATGATGATCCTTTATATATGTGGCTTGATTTGATTTACTAGTATTCTTAAGATTTTTCCATCTACATTTGTGAGCTGTATTGATCCATAATTTTCCTTTCTTGTCCTATATTTTACTATTAGGTTAGAGTGATCCTCATAAAATGAGTTGGGAAGTGTTCCCTCCTATTCTGTTTTCAGAAATAGATTATGTAAAATTAGTGTTCGCACTTTCTTAAATGTTTGATAGACATCTTCAGGTATAGTGAAGTTGTTTGGAGATCTCATTGTTGAAGCTTTTTATTTAAGTTGAATTTCTTTCATTTGGATTGTATATTTTTATCTCAGCTGATTTTAGGTAGTTTGTGGTTTTCAGAGAACTAGTCTATTTTAAGTGAATTGAATTTGTGATTTTAATATTATTTATTTTTGATTATCACTTATCATTTAACTGGTTATGGGATCTAAAGTGATATCACTTATTTCATTCTTGATATTATTTGTATCTTCTCTCTTCTTATAATTGTCAGTCTTGCTGGAAGTTTATCAGTTTAATGGATTTTTTTGAAAAACCAAATTCTTGTTTCCTTGACTTTTCTCTAATGTTTACCTATCCTCAATTTCATTGATTTCTGCTTTTATATTTATTATTTCTTTTCATTTGCTTGGTTTTGTTGGGGGAGTGTGTAATTTCCTCGGTTCTGTCTCATTGAAACAAAAATTTGAAACGACAGATGGACCAATGTTACAGTCCTGTGTAATTTCCTTGTATAGACCAGTGTTACAACTCCGTGTTACAGCTCAGTTTTATTTAGCAAGCAAAGGAAAATACATCCTTGAGGCATGAGGGCGAGCGGACCCATAAGAAAAGATGCCCCCTGGCCCAATTTTGGCTCTTCTTTTTATATGTTTTTTTTCTCCTCCCCCTGAGCCTGCCCTGTGAAAATTGGGCTAGCCAAGAGGACTTTTTGTTTTACCTGAGGTTCTCACTCGGGTACTGGGAACTTCCTTGCTTCTATTTTCTTGGCTTTTCCCTTATTTGTCTTTTAACCACCGCCATTCTGGACTCCTCTTTCCTATTCTACCTACCTAACAGTTTGCATTTATTTTGCTCTTTTTTCTGGGGTTTCTTGAGGTAGAAACTCAGATTAATATTTCTAGACCTTTCTCTTCTTAAATGCAATAGGCTTCTTAAAGCAATAGGCTTCTGCTGTAATTTAATGTGTAATTCAGTGCTGTAAATATTCACTTCTGTACCATTTTAGCTGTGTCATAGATATTTTAGTATGCTCGTTTTTATTCAGTTCTATTTATTTTTATTTCTATTGAGACTTCCTCTTTGATGCATGCTTTAATTCCAGGTATGTTGTCTAATTTCTGAGCTTTTGAAGATTAAAAAAAATTATGTTTCTGGTATTGATTTCCATTTGAATACATTGTGGTCAGAAAAAAAGCACTATTTGATTTCAGTTCTTTAAATTTTCTTGAATTTTTTAAAAAAATGGCCCAATGTTCTTGGTGAATGTTCTGTGAGCACTTAGAATTAATGTATATTCTACTGTTGTGTAGCTTGTATTATGTGTGTGTGTGTGTGTGTATATAAAATGTGTGTGTGTTTATATATTCTTCATGTATATTGATTATCTGTATATTATCTTTTAATCCTGTCTACCAATCTTTGCAATTTATTTGGTGTATTTACATCTAAGCTTAATCATATGATGGAGTTATGTCTGCAATTTTGTCATTTTTTTTTTTTTTTTAAATTTTTCTCCTCTTTTCTTACTTTGCTGTAGGTTACTTGGGCCCATTCTAGAATTCATTTTTACTTATGACATTTTTGATTATGGTGTTTTTATTGTCTTAGGTATTACAGTATATATAGTTAACTTGTCACAGTCTACTGGCATTGATGTTTTGTCGCTTCTGTTGAAGTATAGAAGTTTCACTTCCATTTAGGTCCCTTTACCTACCCTGATTTTAAGTATAATTACCTTGACTGTTTCCTCTCCATACATTGAGCACCACAACAGATGGTTTTATAGTTTTTTCTTCAGCCATCAAATGTTATTTAATAAACTCATGATAAGGATAGTTTATATATTTACCCTTAGTATTACTCATTCTGATGTTTTTATTTTCTTTCTTAAGCTCTAAACCTTCTATTGTCATTTTGTTTCTAAGTAACTTTCTTTAGTCCTTCTTTAAGAGTAGGACTGATGAAAACAAAATTTATTAGTTTTTTTCAACTGAGAATGTGTTGAGTTTCCATTTATTTCTAAAGGATATTTTTGGCTGAATGTAAAATTTGTGATTGAGAGTTAATTTCTGTCATCACTTGAAAAATGTTGTGGCCCTCCTTCAGGCCTCCATCGTTCCGGTGAGAAACCTGTTTTAATTGGAATTGATATTCCCTAATAAGTTTCACATCATTTTCCTGTGGCTACTTTCAGTTTTTCTTTGTGTTTTCAGAAGTTTAATATTGAACTCCTTGGTGTGAATGTCTTTGGTATTATCCTACTATCTATCCTGAGTTTGCTCAGCCTCTTGATTCTGTATGTTTATGTCTTTTGCTGTTTCTCAGTGTTTTCAGACAATATTTCTTTGAATACATTTTCAATCCACGCTCTCGTCTCCAAGATTCTAATTATCCCAATATTAACTCTTCTGTTATTGTCTCTCAGATCTGTGAGGTGCTCTTCATTTTATTTCTTTTAATCTCTTTTTTCCTCTTTTATTTAACCTATATAAACACTGTTGATCTGCCCTCAAGTTTAGTTTCTATCCTGTAATCTTAACTTTACTCTTGAGTCCATACAGCAAATTTTTTTTAATTGTTGTTGTTTCAGTGGCTTTTTAAAAATGCTTTAATTTCCATTTTAATCTTTTATTATAACTTCTATTTCTTTGCTGAGACTTTCTTTTTCTTCATTCACCTTGAGAGTTCACAACTTCTTCCAGGGGCACTTCTATGCTTTTAAATCTTATCAAATAATTCGACTATCTGATTCATCTCAGTGTTGTATTGGTAGATTTTCTGTTCTCATTCTAAGTCATAGTTTCTCTGGTTCTTGGTATGACAAGTACTTTTATTTTCCTCTGGACATTTTAGATACTGTGTTCTGAGACTCTGGCTCCACTTTACTCTTCTTTTTATTATTAGGTCGACCCCCTGTTGAGATAAGGTACAATGGCCAGGTGGATGTATACGCTTAGCTTCCCACTTGTTCCTGTCACCACCACCTTACTGACCCACACTGCTTTATTACAGATGAAGGGTTGGAAGTTTAGCACTTCAAACGCCTCCTCAGTGAACTGGGCCACCTACTGGTACCACCTGGTTGTATCTGAGTGAGGTATTTTTCTATTTTTTATTTTATATTGGAGCACAGTTGATTTACAATGTTCTGTTCCAGGTATACAACAAAGTGAGTCAGTTGCACATATACATATATCCATTTTTTTCCAGATTCTTTTCCCATTTAGGTTTTTACAGAATACTGAGTAGAGTTTCCTGTGTTATAAGTAGGTCCTTGTTTATCTATTTTTATATAGCAGTGTGTATAAGTTAATACCCAAATGCCTAATTTTTCAGTCTCCCCCTAACCCACATTTCACCTTGGTAACCATAAGTTTGTATTTGAAGTCTGTGAGTATGTTTCCATTTTGTAAATAAGTTCATTTGTATTATTTCTTTAAAGATTCCACATACATGTTGTATCATGTGATATTTGTCTTTCTCTGTCTGACTTCACTTAGTATGACAATATCTAGGTCCATTCATGTTACTGCAAATGGCATTATTTCATTCTTTTTTATGGCTAAGCAATATATACATATTACATATATTATATATAATTACATTATATACTTCTATATGTTAAGTGTATACACACACACACAATGGACCGTTACACACCATATCTTCTTTATCTATTCATCTGTGATGGACTCTTAAGTTGTCTCCATGTTTTGGCTATTGTAAATAGTGCTACAATAAACATAGGGGTGCAGGTATTTTTTTGAATTATGGTTTTCTCGGGATATATGCCCATTGAGCCTCACTGCCACCAGGGCGGGGAAAGCACATTGCTAACTCACACCACTTTGTAGCTTTAGGGTGGCAGAAACTCAGCTTCCTGCTGGTCTCTACTGACACCAGGGAAGAGGGTGGTGGAAGGTCAAGAATCCTTCCCCTGTCACCTTATTCTGCCTCACAGATGCCAGGTGTAAGAGGAGGCTCAGCTTCCCACTGGGTTCACTTCACAAGGAAGTGAAGAGGGTGGTGGAATACTGACCAGTCCTTCCTCACACCACATCCTTCAGTCTAACACCAGGGATGGGGGCTCAGCTCACCTCCCCACTAGGCCCTGCTCACTTGGTGGGAGAGGGATGGGAACTTGGGTACAGACTAGCCCGGATTCACATCACTGCATTTGGTCATGCCGTGAAGAAGGTATAAATGTACGGTTCTCAACTGGGCTCCCCTGACACCAAGGGTTGGGGGAGGTAAAGTGCTGATGGGCCCTGACGCACACGTCATTTTCAGTCATACTGATGCTGGGTGAATGTGACGGGCCAGCTCCTGCCAGGACATGACATGGGCGGAGGAAGTGAAATGCTGATGTACCCTTCTTTGCCCCACCTCATCATGTCTCCTTGTTGTCAGATGGGAGGGTAGAGTTGGAGTCTCAGTCCTTGGTGGGCTGAGGTGACGTTCCCCTGGTGAAGAATTGAAGTACAACCTGCCTCAGGCAAGTGGGGGTGGCAGATCAGCTCCCCCAAAAGAGTATTCCAAAAGGCATACTCTTTTGGAAGGCGGTTAGAATATTACCTCCTTCCATGGACCAGAGGATAGAAAGTAAGTTCCTTACTCTTTCCCATCAATACTACCTCTACCTTTAAATTGGAGAGTTGCTTGCTTTTTTGAAGTGGAGAAGGGCAGAGCAGCTCCTTGTTGGGTTTACAGCACCGCCCTGCAGGAGGACATTGGCTGCTTCGCCAGGGGCAAAGGAAGGTGAGCTCTCTGAATGGCTCTGTCAGTTCTACCACATAGGGGACTCAAAGTACTGCGGCATGCTTCTGCTGGGTTGGGAGGGTAGGGTGAAATATTAGCCCTCTGATGGGCTTTGTTAGAACTATGAGAGAGTGTGTATTAATGTGTTTGTAATTTTTTCCATTGGTGTTTGGCGGAAGTAGGGTAGACATTGCCTAAAAGCCCTTTTATTTTAGGCCACCACTTCCTGGTCCTTTATCTAGGAGAATTAGACTTTTCTTGGAACTTATTTTACCTGTGCCTATTGTAATTCTAGGATAGATGCTTCTGGAATGTTCCATCTAGGGAATATGAGTACTAATAAGAAAACTTAGGGGATTTACTGCCATGTTGTTTCTCAGATCCTGAGGTCCCAAAGTTTTTTTGCCTTCTTCCCACCTTGAAGAGTCCTCCCATACTTGTTTGTCGTGTTGTGCCCAGGGTTTTAAATTGTAGAGAGAGGACCTGGGAGGAATGGGATTATTCTGGTTCTTTATCAGAACCAAAAGTCACAATCTTTTAAAGGGGACCTTGTCCACCATTTTAAAATGCTTGTTATTTATTATAAACTCTTCATTACATTTATTCTCTTTTTAAAAATTGGGGTATAGTTGCTTTACAATGTTGCATTAGTTTCTGCTGTACAATGAAGTGAATCAGCTATCAGTGCAGTTCAGTCACTCAGTTGTGTCCGACTCTTTGCGACCCCATGAATTGCAGCACGCCAGGCCTCCCTGTTCATCACCAACTCCCGGAGTTCACTCAAACTCATGTCCATCGAGTCGGTGATGCCATCCAGCCATCTCATCCTCTGTCGTCCCCTTCTCCTCCTGCCCCCAATCCCTCCCAGCATCAGAGTCTTTTCCAATGAGTCAACTCTTCGCATGAGGTGGCCAAAGTACTGGAGTTTCAGCCTCAGCGTCATTCCTTCCAAAGAACACCCAGGACAATCTCCTTTAGAATGGACTGGTTGGATCTCTTTGAAGTCCAAGGGACTCTCAAGAGTCTTCTTCAACACCACAGTTCAAAACCATCAATTCTTCAGCGCTCAGCTTTCTTCACAGTCCAACTCTCACATCCATACATGACCACTGGAAAAACCATAACCTTGACTAGATGGACCTTTGTTGGCAAAGTGATGTCTCTGCTTTGAATCAGCTATATGTATACATATATCCACTCCCTCTGGGACCTCCCTGCCCCCAATCCCATCCAGCTGTGTAACAGCAGAGCAGTTGGCTAAAATGGGTGGGAAGTAAGAAAGAATCCTCTGTAAAGTGAGCTGGATATTGGAAAAAGATACACTGGTCAAATACTGCAAAGTCAGTTCTGACAAAGCTAGACATGGTCTTGTTTACAAATAAAAATTTGACCTAAGTTGCAGCAGTGTTCGGGTGTACTGGCGAATTATAAAATGCTTGATGAGAAACCTATGGGTGAGCAATTGTAGATTCTTTTAACATTCTTCAGGAACTCTTTTGTCAAAATTGAAGTTAAAAGGTTGAAATGGTTTTTGAACCAAATATCATTCCAGGTAAGTGTAAAGTAAGTACAAAAGTCAACAAGGTGTATCCTTGATTGGACACATAACTACTGCTGATTATCACAACTACTGCTGCTGGCAGAGACCCATCCCTTTCCTGTGGGCAAGTCCAAGATTCATTTACAGTTAGAAAGACTTTATTCAAAAGCAGCTTTTAACTTGGCATCAGTGTGTCAACATTTGAGCCAATTTACGTGACCAGGAACACTATAGGGGAAAGATAAATTGCTATTTCATATTAAACACAAAGTGGAGTTCAGGGAGATAATGCAGTCTGTACTTTTAAACATTTTGTTTCAATTAATTTTGGCAGATCTGCCTTTTTTGAAGCAACTTCAAATGTTGAGGAGAAGGGAATGGCAACCTACTCCAGTGTCCTTGCCTGGAGAATCTCATGGACAGAGGAGCCTGGTGGGCTACAGTCCATGAGGTCACAAAGAGTCAGACACGACTGAGTGACTAACCCACTTTCACGTGTTGAAGTGGTGCTTGTGACCCCTCAAGACTTTTTCCATGTTAAAATGACCATAACTAGTTTATATGATTTGTGAATAGGGACATAGGGTTATCATGATGGAAAAACAATTGTTATTATTTGCAGATCTCATGACTGGGAGTTTCTTGTGTTAATATATGTAGTTTGATGTTCATTTATACCATGTATAACTGGTTCATGTAGTGATTAAAATAATAAGCAATGCTTGACTGCAGTTAAAATAAATACCAAGGATAAATTCTTCTATTAATTAGTGAGAGCTTATCCAAATTAGCATCTATAATTATTAGCTGTTGTTAATTTTTGTTGTGACCTATTAAACACCCTGTCCTAAATCATTAACTCTAGTATAACTGAGCATTAATGATAGATGACTTGCTTTTTAAATATGTAGTGGAAGCTCTCATGTAAAACTTAAACTAGCAAATACAGGTTTTATACTGTTTCAAACAGAATCATAGAAAATTCATGTGGAGTTTTAGATTTAGCATAATTAAAAATGTATTAGGTTTGCTTATTGAGTTATTCCTTAAAAATCGAACTGTGTTTGCATGCAAGAAGTTGCTGATTCAAGATTCCCTTGCACTCTGACTCAATTTCTTATGACTTTCTGTTTCTTGAAATCATATGACATTTATTTTTATTGAAAACTCTTGGTGGATTTCTTAAAATGGTATAGTCTTGCATGTTTGTATAATGGGTAATAGAGAAAGTACTGTTACTGCTTCTTAATATTGAAAAATCTACTATGTGTGTGTGTAGCTATAGAGTCATTAGAGAATAAGTGAAACGCCTAGAAATTACCTGAATTTTTGATTTTATGCTCATGTTTTCATTAGTATATGTCATGTTCTTGAATATGTGATTGCTTTGGGGCAGGGTTTCTCAATCTGAGGTATATATTTTTTTTCAAATTGAAGTACAGTTGATGTATTATGTAATATTACATAAATTACAGGTATACAATATAGTGTTCACAATTGATAAAAGTCATACTACATGTATAGTTATTGTAAGATATTGGCTATATTTCCTATGTTGTAGAACATATCCATGGAATTTATATAAAATAGTTGAAAGTGAAAGTGTTAGTCACTCAGTCATGTCTGACTCTTTGCTACCCGATGGACTGTAGCCTGCCAGGCTTTTCTGTCCATGGAATTTTTCAGGCAGGAATAATGGAATGGGTAGCCATTTCCTTCCCTAGGGGATCTTGCAGACCCAGGGATCGAACCTGGGTCTCCTACATTGCAGGCAGATTCTTTACTGTCTGAGCCACCAGGGAAGCCCATATCTAATAGTTTGGATCTCTTAAATCTGCCCCCCCCCCCCCATATTGTTCCTTTTCTGTGTCCTCTCCCCACTGGTAACCACTAGTTTATTCTGTGCATCAGTACTTTTGATGTTTTGGACAGTGTAATTCTCTGTTGTAGGGGCTATCCTGTAGGTTGTAGGATGTTTATTGTCAATCCTGGCCTCTGCCTACTATCAATAGATATCACTAACAAATCTCCCATGCATCTAACTCCCTCTAGCCCAGTGATAATCAAAAGTGTCTTCAGACATGGCTATGTGACTCCTCAGAGGCAAAACCATCTTTCTTGGTTTTAGATTTTTATTCTTAGCTATTTCCTTATAGTTTGCAAGGTGATTTCTGTCTTTTTTTGAGAGACATAATGTATGATATTAAGCCTATACAGAAAAGACTTGGACTTAAGGTTAACCATACATAATTGAGCGATGTTTATCAAAGCAAAAAAATAAGAAAAATGGAAACAGAAAGGAATTCTAAAAATAGGCTTCTGCAGTTTCTAAGGATAGCTGATAAGAACTCTGAATTAGCAACATACTATATTTTGGCTCAAAAATTGATCCAAGTTTAAGTTGATTGTTAAAAATTTCTGTTTAAATAAAGTGCACAGAATTGTTAGCATTGGAAATGTTTAAAAGAGGAGTTTCATTTATATGAAAATAATAGGATTTCAGTAAATAGTCGATTTAAAAAGGGAAACAGCCTTACAAGTCTGAGTGTTTTGAGGGTGACATAGAGTTAAGGTGTGAGATCAGATAGAATTTTAAATGTCTGGGTCAGTTGTTGGTTTTCCCAGGTGGCTCTAGTGGTAAAGAACCCACCTGTCAATGCTGGTTAGAGGTAAGAGAGGAAGGTTCAATCCCCTGGAGGAAGGCACGGCAACCCACTCCAGTATTCTTGTGTGGAGAATCACATGGCCAGAGGAGCCTGGCAAGCTGTAGTCCGTGAGGTTGCAGAATTGGATACGACTGAAGTACTCTTGCCTGGAAAATCCCATGGACGGAGGAGTCTGGTGGGCTGCAGTCCATGGGATCGCTAGGAGTCGGACACGACTGAGCGACTTCACTTTCACTTTTCACTTTCATGCATTGGAGAAGGAAATGGCAACCCACTCCAGTGTTCTTGCCTGGAGAATCCCAGGGACAGGGGAGCCTGGTGGGCTGCCGTCTATGGGGTCGCACAGAGTAGGACACAACTGAAGTGACTTAGCAGCAGCGGCAGCAGAAGTGACTTAGCATACATTCATGCTGGATCAGTTATTAGTACCTCAATTTGATGATCGAAACCATTGGCCAAATTGACAATTGGGAGACGTTTGCAGGTGATATTTGACATTTCTATAAAAAGTCTGTTAGTTATCTATTCTATTAAAGGTTTTTGAAAAGGTTGTTAGTTATCACATATGTGTAAGGTGCTTTTTTATTTTTTCCCCTGGTGGCTCAGTGGTAAAGAATCAGCCTGCCAAGCAGGAGACCTGGGTTTGACCCCTGAATCAGGGAGATTCCCTAGAGAAAGAAATGGCAACTTACTCCAATATTCTTGCCTGGGAACTCCCAGAGGACCTGGCAGGCTACAGTCCATGGGGTCACAAAGAGTTAGATATGACTTAGAGTCTAAACAACAACAGCTCAAAATATATTTACATATAGCAAATTTGTTCCCTTTTTGGTGTACAGTTCTATTCCTTTGGGCAAATGCACTATCATGGGACCGTAATAGTTATGTAATCACCAGCCAGTCAACATATGAAAGAGATCTGGAACCTCCACATATTCCTCTGTGCTGCCCTTTTATAGTCACTGCCCTCTTTCCACTCCCAACCCCCATCAACCTCTGATCTGTTATCTGAGTAAGTATCTAGCAGTAGAATGCCTGGCTCCTACGGTAGCTATATGCTTACATTTTTCAGAAATTGCCAAACTTTTCTCCAAAGTGGCTGTCTCATTTTGTATTCCCACCAGCAAAATGTGAGATTAGCTGCTTTGTATCCTTGCCAGAACTTAATATGGTTGGTCTCTCTACCTACCCATCTACCAACCTACCTGTACTTAGCCAGCCGTTCTTTTGGTAGACACTTATTGTTATCTCATTGTGCTTTTGGTCTGCATTTCCCTGGAGATTGCTGACATCAAGCAGCTTTTATGTGCATCCTCCATGTATTTTCTTTGGTGAAGTATTGTTCAGATCTTCCCATTTAAAAAACATGTGTTCTTTGTTTTCTTATTAGGTACGTTCAATGGTTTTTTATGTATTCTGCATATGAACTTTTTGACAGTTGTTAGTTTTCCAGATATTCTTCTGGTCTGTAGCTTGTCTTCCCATTCTTTCAACAATGTCTTTTACAAGTCAGAAGTTTTCAGTTCTTTAGGTTATGCCTCGTTTCCACAATCTGTTTGCTTTGGTTCATTTTTCAGAATCTTCAGGTCATTGCTTTTTGTATTTTGTTCAGGGTTTTTGGTGGTAATTGCAAGGAAATAGAGGCTGAAGTGGGCTTACTCTGTCTTGGTCAGAATCAGAAGACTTGTAAGATGCTTTCTAATTTTTAATATTTTATAAAAATTATTTTCAGTCCATTAATAATATTTATGACATCTTCCATATGAGACAATAAAAACATCAAAAGCCATAACATTTTTTAACTCCAGAAATAAATAAAAAGCCACATGGAAACTAACTAGTAGTCTAAAACACTCAAAATAACTAAACCTGAAAATGCTAAGTCCGATTTAGTGTGTTTTCCCTGCAAGCACTTAACATGAAAAGTGTTGTACTTAGGAACCTTATCTTTAATATATGTGATTTTAGAACTTTTGGAACTTCTTTGATTAAATTTTCAATTTAAATATTTGCTAGAAAGTAAGAAAATTGTGGGGGAAAAAAAACTATGTAAATAAGATTGTTGAGAAACTTTATGTTTTACCTGTAGGCAGGAGGGACTTTTTTGTCTCTGGTGACACAAGAGCAGCTGACTCAAGCAAGGCCACAGAGTGCTTGATGAAAAAGCAGGTGTAAAAGTCAGGATTGGTGGATGCATCTTCCATTTTCACATGTAATACTTGAAAAGAACCTCTGTGGCCACGGTCCTAGGAAACAAGTCAAGAGTGACGATCTACAGGGGTGGGATGGAAGAGGTGGGAGGGAGGTCCAAGAGGGAGATGATACGTATGTATACAAATAGCTGATTCATATAGTTGTACAGCAGAAATCAACACATTATAAAGCAATTATGCTGCAATTAAAAAATAAATTAAAAAGACAGTTTTGCCCAGAACACATTTTTTTTTGAGTGTAAAATAAACTAGATATCTGCTGTACCTACAACACTTTGTGAGAGGTCTTGAGGTGAGCGCAGATGGTGAGTCCCTTGTCCCTGTCCCTAAGAAGCTATACAGAGGAGAAAAGAAACAATGTGGGAAGGTTGGGTAGAGATTGTTCAAAAATATTTTTTGGTTAACAATGAGATTTTTTTAAAAAAAATCACTAGAGAGAATCAATATTCTTTAATTTTTATTTTGATTGAAGTATAGTTGACTTAAAATATTGTGTTAATTACTGCTGTACAGTATATTTATATATACATTTTCTTAATATTCTTTTTCATTGTGTTTTTATCATAGGGTATTGAATATATTTCCCTGTACTATTCAGTAGGACCTTGTTGTTTAGCCATTCTATATATAATAACTTACATCTGCTAACTTCAATCTCCTATGCCATCCTTGCCCCAACCTGCTCCCCTTTGAAAACCACTAGTTTATTCTCTGTATCTGTGATGAAATCAATATTTTAGAATACTTAGAAAATAAATAAGAAAAATGATGAACCCAACAATCCCCTCCAATAATTCTGTCATTAAACTAATGTAATTCCCTCCGGTCTCATGCTCATATTTTAGGTAGTTCTAACCACAGCAGATCCTTAGTGAATATATACTTTGGTCTACCCCTCCTTCCCCTTTTTAAGTTAACATTGCATCACAATTTTTTCCATGTAGCTTCAAAGTTCAAGGTAGGTCTTGAAGAAGTAATATGTTCCCTGAAAAAGGAAAAGACTATTGCTAATAAAGGGACTAGTGTGAGAGTTCAGGAAGCTACTCTACTGTTTTTTTTTTTTTTTTTAAGATAATGTGGTAGGTCATATACTTTCCTTATGTCCTGTAAAGATTTGTTCTCAACAGTGCAATTTCTCTTAAATGATAAGCTCTTAGAGGAACAGCAGAGTATTTACTTAGGTACTTTAGAAATGGAAATATCAATCTACCCACCTATGTCTGCTGGTTTCTTATGGAGTCAAGGGTTTTACATGTCATTTTATGAACTACCCTATGAAGAAGGTACAGATGAAATGACCAAGGTACAGAGCGATTGACGGTATTTAGCAGAGGTGAGCAGAGCATCACGACTTGTTTGTAACTCAACACATTTTTCTTAGTTGAAAATATGCCCAGACAGGAAAGAAATGGAAAGTTTGTTCAATATGAGATTAAGACCTGGAACAAAAGCATATGGGCCCCGGCAGAATCTGCTTGAGAGGTCACAGTGCCCAAGGGGAAACAACTCTAAGCAAGTCATTTAACCTCACTCACCTTAGTTCTCTTGTTTGTATAATGCAGTGCTTATGCAAACTCAATACATGTCAAAAAATATCTGCAAGGCATTGTCTAAAATTGACCCTCTGGATTTCTTCCTGCATGCCAGGTTATTATTTATTAAGATGTATTGGGGGCAAGTCTCAAATGGTAGAAAAGATAAAAGGCAGACCTGCAAAGCGAAGAAGTGGGGTTAAGCACAATGCAACAGGAACGCTCCTACTAATCCAGGAGGACTTTACCTGTCAATCAAATCTATATTCATTATTTTTTTCAAGATTAATAATGGTTTGTTAACTGAGCCAGCTGGCAGACGTTAGGGCGACGAGATGGGATCTTGGGGCTTCTATGACCAGCTGATGACTGCTTGACCAATTGCAAAAGATGCTTTGAAGGATCATAAAGTTTAGGTCCATGTGTATTTTGATGATAGTTGCATCTATATTTAAAGCTTTCTGTCACGGGAAGCACTCCTGGTGTTGTCAGACTGTCTATTGGATGGGATGAGCTGCAACTTCTCGCAATTGAATGTCAATAAGACCAAAGCAATTTTGGTTGATTCATAGCACCAGCTTAAGCATATTCACTTGCACAGATTACATTTGACAGATAGTTACCTTCAGCTGAACTCTGTGGTTAGAAGCTTGGGCGTACTCTTGACAGTGAGCTTAGAGTTGATGCCTAATGTTTATTTCATAGCCTGTTTTTACCTTCCCTAATACTGCATGTGTAAATCTATATTTAAATATATTCACAGCTGATGTTCTCGTCCATCGTCCACTTGTTATCTCTGGACAGAATGCTGTAATGATTCAATTTCATTATTTTAATAAAAATAATATGCCCAGATTTAATTTCATTAAATTAGATGAATGATGATTAAATTTAAAGAGTCTTCTTGATCGGCAATTTCACCACTGAAGCAGGAAAATACCAAAGTGATGGGAGATTTCTTACATCTCTAATAAACTTAAAATCTTCAAAGTTTGTTGTGGTTATAAATACTAAGAAAATAGGTACACATTTATTTGCTATATCATTATTTCTTTATCTTATTTATTTAGGTCCGTGAATTATCTTAAAAACTTAGGTATAGAATTCTCCATTTCAAGAATATTTAGCCTTTGAAAATGAATATAATTTAGATTAAATGTTTTTAAAATATTTTCATTGAATTAAAAAATACATATAACCCAATACATTATAAGAGAACAAACTCTGCTGCAATTTCTGAATGTTTAGATTGAGAAATAACTAAGATTGGGGTTTTATGTTCTGGAAGAGGTGCAGTTATGGTGTGAATTCATTCTTCATTATAGTATTATATGCTCAACTTTTTAGTTATGGTAAATTCATCAGTAATTTGATTGGAAAATTTAAGGGATGCATAGATCTAATAATCTAAGTCCCCTGTTCTATATAAATAACACTGCAAAGCTCCAGAATCCCTTTATTTGACTAGGTGAATGGCAGTCTTGTTTACATCTGCCTCAACCTAGTTTGGAAATAGTGATTTCAAAGTAAACATGTTTTACCCAGGCATTTCCATCTTCTCTAGAATCTGTGATTTTAAGACATCAAACAATTCAAATTGCGTAGTTATACATGTCACATTGGTGAAAGACACCTGAAATGGGTAAAATATTTTTCAAAATTATTTTCTCCACATTTGCTGGTATATTTTCTCTTTTTTACCCTTTTTTAAAACTGACAGTCAATTTTTAAATTTTTCTCTTTTACTGACAGCCAGTAAATGTACTGACAGTTGAGAAGCAAGATGTAAATGTAAGTCACTATTATTTTGTCCACCTGATACCTGAGCGTTAGGGGAAATGTTTGGCTATATTTTAAAATAAAAACTAAATTATTTCCAGTGGTTCTAAAGGGAAGATGTATAGAAAAACTGTTCTCTTTAAATAAAAATGTGTTTGAGGCAAGATTTGAATGTATTTAGAAATACCATACTTTCCTCATTAGGGATGTGATGAGTATTTGTATTGAAGAAAATTGGCCAATTATTTAAGGTGTGTGTTTACTTTCTGTTCCATTAGGTATAAATCTTTCAGCATGTAAATCTCTTTTTAGAAATGACTGGGGAGTATATAAATGGAGAAAAGAAAGGTTAAGAAGTTAATGTCAGATTCAGAATTTTCCCCTGTTTAAATATAAGAGTTAATATTTAAAATTGTTCTTTTGTAATTAGAAAAATCCTACTCAGTAAATATATCCCTGGAAGAAATGCTATGTAAGTGAATTAGTAGAAGTAAGTTGAGCCAACCTCGACGAACACTTTCTTAATAGAAGGAATGATTCCTTACATCCTTTCAGAAGTGAGCTGTCATTTCTCTGGGCTTCCCAGATGGTTCAGTGGTAAAGAATCTGCTTGCCAATGCAGGGCACACAGGAGACTTGGGTTCAGTCCCTGGGTCAGGATGATCCCCTTGAGGAGGAAATGGTAACCCACTCTAGTGTTCTTGCCTAGGAGAGTCCGTGGACAGAGGAGACCAACGGGCTGCAGTCCATGGGGGTAGCAAAAGAGTTAGACAAGACTGAGCGTGCACGCGCATTGTCGTTTCTCTATATTGTAAATAACAGCTGAGTTTCCAAACGCAGGGAGATACATAGTAGTGTTCATTTATTTATAATTTAGATGATGCTCATCCTTTGTGTGGGTCCCTTATATCTGTGAGAATTGGTAGAGTAGGAAGACTTGGGATTTAGAAGTTTTCAAATTAAAGCTTGCAATTAAATCCATTAGTTTCATCCAAAAACCTTTTCCTTTTTTCATCTGCACTGGGCACTCAGGAAATGAACCCTTAGCTCATTTTAATCATTTTATTCTGCTCCATCACTGCTTTTTATATCTTTACCTTTTCCCTGCAATTATAAATAGCTTTGTGAAAATTTGTCATATAAAATTAAAGCTGATTTGCCTTTAAATAAAGGAGTTCCAAATACCTCTTTGATTGTTTGACGAATACCTAGGGGGAGGCAGGGAAAGACCTGCATAATAAGTTACGAAAGGAGAAAGGTGGAAGTTTCCTCACAGAAGAACAGCAGGAGTTTCCTTGGCAGGAACCTCAGCCAGGGGTGTCAGCAGCTTAGAAGTTGCCATCGGACTGCAGAGCGTTCTGCAGATAAATTGTGATTCTGGCTCGTCCTCCAGTGTCATTCTTTTGATTCCTGCCTCTGTTAACATGGCATTTGCATTTTGGTCTGACTGAGAACAAGACCCTGTGCAAATGCCTCATGACATGTGTAAAAAACTGCTTTTATGTACAAAGTGAGCTGTTTTCCTGTTCACTATGCCCAGCAAAAACACTCATCTTCTGAATCTTAACTCACCTGGCGTACCTTTGCATTTGCAGTTTCCATTTTAAGTCAAAATATTAAAATACAAAGAATGGAAAATACTTTTTTTCCCCCTAAAACTACAAAACAAAAAAGTTGATTACTGGCAGCAATAGCCAAAAGGCAGCATAAGGTTAGCCAAACACAGAAGCTTAGTGGATTTCCAGACAAAGATAAAATCCTTGAGGAGATCCTTAAAGGTTCCTTTTAAAATGATCTCTGAAGAAAGAATGTTGAAACCATCTCCTTTATGGAAAAAGCATCATTTCTCACCAGATACTTGTTTTCACTAACTTCCCAAATTGAACTCACCTTTGCCTTGAAAGCTAGATTTTTCTTTTTCTAAGAAAATTATGGTTATAGTTAAACTCACTAAATTAAATTTATAGGAATTTGTTGATTTTTACTTTAAACAGCTTTGTCACTGGATCTTGGCAGAATGTGGTCAGTCCCCGGCAAGGAATATTCCCCCTTCCAATAACGCTCTTCCAGAGGAAACTCGTTACATTTTGACATCTACCTGATTCTCAGGAGGTTCAGACAAAGGGAAGGTTGGGAGGTCAGGAGAGCCTGATGCTCTTCAACGAGATATCTGAGTTGAATTCCCATACCAGAATTTTGTCTCATACTGAATTCAGACGGTGTCACAATGGGGGGAGGAGGGAGGGCAGGTAAAGATGTCCTGGCAGGTTAAATGTTAAAATAAGGTCCTTTATTTCTAACTTTGGTGGCACAGAGCATTAAAGACCCAGTGACACTTTGGAAGTGTTGCTTTAAAATAGATTTTTACATTTGAGGATCTGTAAAGGGTATTATTGAGTTCTTAATAGATTCTGTTTGTCTACTGAAGTTACCACAAAGCCAGTAGCTGCCTCATTAATTTGTAAAGCACTTTGGCCCACCTGGGGAGTATGCAATGTATTAAAACCATTTTTATACCCAGATTCTTCCTGTCTAATAATATAAAATGCTCAGCATCTGAAAAATTGTCTGAATGCCAGAATATTAAGCTTGGATAGTAAAGTAACTTGCATGGAATAACCCACGCAGAAAAATTTGGTCTCTATTGAAGACTTTTTTTTTGTCAGGTCAGCTACACCAGACTCAAATGTGAAAATGGAAACTAAATTGTTAACAATGGATTCCGTAGTTTGACTGCCAGAATGTTATTGTCATCTAAGTTTACTACTCTGTGGCTTAGGAAAACCAGGTTTGGGTATTCTAAGTGATGTCTTCAACCATTTTCTTTATCCAGTTGACATTAGTTTTATAAATGTTTCTTATATTCAGATTATTTTTGTCTTTTCCAAATTATATCTTATATTTATAGAAGTACAAAGTTTATACACATTCTGGGTCCTTCATACCCTGGATTTTCTCCTTTTTACAAGGTAATTAAACTATGGTTTTTTTAAAAGTAATTCCTCCTGCCTTACTTCAAAATCCCTTTACAACCCATGAGGATTTTCAAGCTGTCCTATGTCAAAATTCTCAAAGTCTGAGAGGCTAAATGGGTGGGTAGAGTTGGTATTTAAGCTCTGCCCACAAAGCTAAAGCATGAACAAAGTCAGGAGTTTTTATTCTTTTTGATGACTCCTATTCTCTTGTGACTGCTGTTCACTTTAATTTATTTTTCAAATTAAATTCTGTGTAAGAGACACCATGGGCTTCCCAGATGGTGCTAATGGTAAAGAACCCACCTCCCAACATAGTAGATATGAGACACAGATTCAGTCTCTAGGCTAGAAACATACCTTGAAGAAGGAAATGGCAACTCACTCTAGTCTTCTTGCCTGGAGAATTCCATGCACAGAGGAGCCTGGCAGGCGTTGGTCCACTAGGTCAGAAAGAGTTGGACATGACTGGAGCGACTTAGCACACATGTACAAAAGACACTGGATAGACGTTTTGGAAGTGACAAAAATCAACTAAATAGAATCTTGGTAAAGGGAACTAAAGAGCCTCTTGATGAAGGTGAAAGAGAATGAAAAATCTGGTTTAAAACTCAACATTCAAAAACCTAAGATTATGGCATCTGGTCCCATCACTTCATGGCAAATGGATGGGGAAACAATGGAAATACTGACAGACTTTATTTTCTTGGGCACCAAAATCATTGCAGCTGGTAACTGCAGCCATGAATTTAAAAGAAACTTCCTCTTTGGAAGAAAAGCTATGAGAGACCTAGACAACATATTAAAAAACAGAGACATTACTTTGCCAACAAAGGTCCATATGGTCAAAGCTATGGTTTTTCCATCAAAGCTACGGTTTTTCCAGTAGTCATGTATGGATGTGAGAGTTGAATGGATGCTTTCAAGCTATGGTGTTGAGGAAGACTCTTGAGAGTCCCTTGTACACAAGGAGTTCAAACCAGTCAATCCTAAAGGAAATCAACCCTGAATATTCATTGGAAGGACTGATGCTGAGGCTGAAACTCCAATACTTTGGCCCCCTGATGAGAAGAGCTGACTCCCTGGAAAAGACCCTGATGCTGGGAAAGATTGAAGGCAGGAGGAAAAGGGGATGACAGAGGATGAGATGGTTGGATGGTATCACTGACTCAATAGACATGAGTTTGAGCAAGCTCTGAGAGATGGTGAAGGACACAGAAGCCTGGCATGCTGCAGTCCATGGGGTCATAACGAGTCAGACATGACCGAGCAACTGAACAACAACAGGAACTTATTAGAAGACATAAAATGTAAACACTGGTGACTGTAACACTGACAGAGTAATACATACAAGTGGTTATAGTTGTTGGAGTTGTGTTTTATCCTGAAGTTTCATAGATCATAATGAATTTAACCTGGACTTTGAGGATTGAAAAGTTTTAAAGAGGTAGAAATGGGAAGAGAATTCTGGATTTTGGACAGGGACGTGGAAAAGCACAGAGTTCGGTGTATTCATGTAACACTTAGAGTGACTGGTCAAGTTTGTCTTGAGTAGGTTTTATGTAAGACACAATAAGATGAAATCCTGAAAGATTTTGAGTGTCAGATGATGGGAACTTGAAAGAAGTTGGTAAAACCATTCAATAATTAAGTGGAAACAAAAGGCAGTTTTGAACAAAGGAATTGGTTTAAAACAGCCCTTCACTTTACGTATTGAAAAATGGTTGATTTACAGTGTTGTGTTAACTTCTGCTGTACAGCAAAGTAAAGTGATTTGGTTTTATATGTATATGTATATACATTCTTTTAAAATATTCTTTCCAGAAAGCCTTTGACAAAATTCAACATCCATTTATGATAAAAACTCTGCAGAAAGCAGGAATAGAAGGAACATACCTCAACATAATAAAAGCTATATATGACAAACCCACAGCAAACATTATACTCCATGGTGAAAAATTGAAAGCATTTCCCCTAAAGTCAGGAACAAGACAAGCGTGTCCACTTTCACCATTACTGTTCAACAAAATTTTGGAAGTTTTGGCCACAGCAATCGGAGCATAAAAAGAAATAAAAGGAATCCAATTTGGAAAGGAAGAAGTAAAACTCTCACTGTTTGCAGATGACATGATCCTCTACATAGAAAACCCGAAAGACTCCACCAGAAAATTACTAGAGCTAATTAATGAATATAGTAAAGTTGCAGGATATGAAATCCCTTGCATTCCTATACACTAATAATGAGAAAATAGAGAAATTAAGGAAACAATTCCATTCACCACTGAAATGAAAAGAATAAAATACTTAGGAATATATCTACCTAAAGAAACTAAAGACCTATATATATCAGATCAGATCAGTCGCTCAGTCATATCCGACTCTTTGCGACCCCATGAATCGCAGCACACCAGGCCTCCCTGTCTATCACCAACTCTTGGAGTTCACTCAGACTCAGGTCCATCGAGTCAGTGATGCCATCCAGCCATCTCATCCTCTGTCGCCCCTTCTCCTCTTGCCCCCAATCTCTTCCAGCATCAGAGTCTTTTCCAATGAGTCAACTCTTCACATGAGGTGGCCAAAGTACTGGAGTTTCAGCTTTAGCATCATTCCTTCCAAAGAAATCCCAGGGCTGATCTCCTTCAGAATGGACTGATTGGATCTCCTTGCAGTCCAAGGGACTCTCAAGAGTCTTCTCAAACACCACAGTTCAAAAGCATCAATTCTTCAGTGCTCAGCCTTCTTCACAGTCCAACTCTCACATCCATACATGACCACAGGAAAAACCATAACCTTGACTAGATGGACTTTTGTTGGCAAAGTAATGTCTCTGCTTTTGAATATGCTATCTGGGTTGGTCATAACTTTCCTTCCAAGGAGTAAGCATCTTTTAATTTCATGGCTGCAGTCACCACATCTGCAGTGATTTTGGAGCCCAGAAAAATAAAGTCTGACACTGTTTCCACTGTTTTCCCATCTATCTCCCATGAAGTGATGGGACTGGATGCCATGATCTTCGTTTTCTGAATGTTGAGCTTTAAGCCAACTTTTTCACTCTCCACTTTCACTTTCATCAAGAGGCTTTTTAGTTCCTCTTCACTTTCTGCCATAAGGGTGGTGTCATCTGCATATCTGAGGTTATTGATATTTCTCCCGGCAATCTTGATTCCAGCTTGTGTTTCTTCCAGCCCAGCGTTTCTCATGATGTACTCTGCACATAAGTTAAATAAACAGGGTGACGATACACAGCCTTGACGTACTCCTTTTCCTATTTGGAACCAGCCTGTTGTTCCATGTCCAGTTCTAACTGTTGCTTCCTGACCTGCATACAAATTTCTCAAGAGGCAGATCAGGTGGTCTGGTATTCCCATCTTTCAGAATTTTCCACAGTTTATTGTGATCCACACAGTCAAAGGCTTTGGCATAGTCAATAAAGCAGAAATAGATGTTTTTCTGGAACTCTCTTGCTTTTTTCCATGATCCAGCAGATGTTGGCAATTTGATCTCTGGTTCTTCTGCCTTTTCTAAAACCAGCTTGAACATCAGGAAGTTCACGGTTCACGTATTGCTGAAGTCTGGCTTGGAGAATTTTGAGCATTACTTTACTAGCGTGTGAGATGAGCGCAATTGTATGGTAGTTTGAGCATTCTTTGGCATTGCCTTTATTTGGGATTGGAATGAAAACTGACCTTTTCCAGTCCTGTGGCCACTGCTGAGTTTCCCAGATTTGCTATATATAGAAAACTATAAAACACTGGTGAAAGAAATCAAAGAGGATACTAATAGATGGACAAATATACCGTGTTCATGGATTGGAAGAATCAATATAGTGAAAATGAGTATACTACCCCAAGCAATCTATAGATTCAGTGCAATCCCTATCAAACTACCAACAGCATTTTTCACAGAGGTAGGACAAATAATTTCACAATTTGTATGGAAATACAAAAAACCTCTAATAGCCAAAGCAATCTTGAGAAAGGAGAATGGTACTGGAGGAATCAACCTGCCTGACTTCAGGCTCTACTACAAAGCCACAGTCATCAAGACAGTATAGTACTGGCACAAAGACAGAAATATAGATCAATGGAACAAAATAGAAAGCCCAGAGATAAATCCACACACCTATGGACACCTTAATTTTGACAAAGGAGGCAGGAATATACAATGGAAAAAAGACAAGCTCTTTAACAAGTGGTGCTGGGAAAACTGGTCAACCACTTGTAAAAGAATGAAACTAGAGCACTTTTTAACACCATACACAAAAATAAACTCAAAATGGATTAAAGATCTAAACGTAAGACCAGAAACTATAAAACTCCTAGAGGAGAACATAAGCAAAACACTCTCCGACATAAATCACAGCAGGATCCTCTATGACCCATCTCCCAGAATATTGGAAATAAAAGCAAAAATAAACAAACGGGACCTAATTAAACTTAAAAGATTCTGCACAACAAAGGAAACTATAAGCAAGGTGAAAAGACAGCCTTCAGAATGGAAGAAAATAATAGCAAATGAAGCAACTGACAAAGAATCTAAAAAATATACAAGCAACTCCTGCAGTTCAATTCCAGAAAAATATATGACCCAATCAAAAAATGGGCCAAAGAACTAAACAGACATTTCTCCAAAGAAGACATACAGATGGCTAACAAACACATGAAAAGATGCTCCACATCACTCATTATCAGAGAAATGCAAATCAGAACCATAATGAGGTACCATTTTGCCAGTCAGAATGGCTGCGATCCAAAAGTCTACAAGCAATAAATGCTGGAGAGGGTGTGGAGAAAAGGGAATCCTCTTACACTGTTGGTGGGAATGAAAACTAGTATAGCCACTCTGGAGAACAGTGTGGAAATTCCTTAAAAAACTGGAAATAGAACTGCCTTATGACCCAGCAATCCCACTGCTGGGCATAGACAGTGAGGAAACCAGAATTGAAAGAGACATGTGTACCCCAATGTTCATTGCAGTGCTGTTTATAATAGCCAGGACATGGAAGCAACCTAGATGTCCATCAGCAGATGAATGGATAAAGAAAGCAGTGGTACATATACACAATGGAGTATTACTCAGCCATTAAAAAGAACACATTTGAATCTGTTCTAATGAGGTGGATGAAACTGGAGCCTATTATACAGAGTGAAGTAAGCCAGAAAGAAAAACACCAATACAGTATACTAACACATATATATGGAATTTAGAAAGATGGTAATGATAACCCTGTATGCAAGACAGCAAAAGAGACACAGATGTATAGAACAGTCTTTTGGACTCTGTGGGAGAGGGAGAGGGTGGGATCATTTGGGAGAATGGTATTAAAACATGTATAATATCATATATGAAGCAAATTGCCAGTCCAGGTTCGACGCATGATACAGGATGCTTGGGGATGGTGCACTGGAATGACCCAGAGGGATGGTATGGGGAGGGAGGTGGGAAGGGGGTTCAGAATGGGGAACACGTGTACACCCGTGGCAGATTCATGTTGATATATGGCAAAACCAATACAATGCTGTAAAGTGATTAGCCTCAAATTAAAATAAATAAATTTATGTTAAAAAAACAAAAAAATTCTTTCCATTATGGTTTATCATGGGATATTGAATATAGGTCTCTATTCTATACAATAGGACCTTGTTGTTTATACAGTCTATATGTAATAGCCTATATTTTCTAATTTCAGTCTCTCACTCTCTCCCTCCCCCAACCTGCCAGCACAGAGCCACCTTCACCCCAGAATTCCAGTAGAATGTGGAGTAGTTAAGTCCACAGGGTCCAAGAGCCCTGTCATCTTTTGTTATTACTCATGCCCATCAATTATGTGTCTTCTCACATGTTCTCATGCCATTATTTCCCTGTCCTTCCTTTCTTTATTTTCATCTTCAACATTTTCATTTTACAGTAGCTTGTAACCAAGCTACTTTATCTACAATTTCAGCCTCTTATCAACAGTTCTTCAAAGTCCTGTCCTTATAAACACGAATTACCTCCCTGGAGGACCCCTCTCTTGTGCCTTTCAAGTGGAGGGTGCTCATCTACCTGCTTTTCATCCATTTCAGTGCTGGGGCAGGTATAAAGGTATATATTATATATATATGTATATGTATATAAATGAAGATATAAAGATTGACATATTTTCTTAATCTCACATTGGAAAGAAACAGTACTTTTAAGTTCATGTTAATTAAGCACATAACTTTCTTCAATACCTGACTCATTTTTTTGCACAGCTGGTATCTGGGGCAACCTCCCTATAAACACAATAAAATATCACCCCTAACTCTTAGGGTTTCTCAACATCAGCATCATCTTTTGCTCAATGATCATGTACCCTCACTTCTTCTCCGCTTTACCATCCTCACTCACTCAGTCACCCTCTCTCTGATGTCCTATCTGTCCTGAATGATAACTTTTAACTACACACCTAAGCCTCTGGACCCTTGTTTTTGTCTGAGTCTATCAAGTCTGGTCTGGATTCACTTCCTCTACTTCTAGCTTAGGCCACAAAGAACATGATCTCACTAGTCTCTTAACAATTTCTTTTATTTCATGTCCCCTTTTCCTTCTCTTGCCTCCAAATACCCTAGTCTTAAATTATTCATCAGACTGCCTTGTTACTGCCTGTGTATAGACTGATGGGTAATACCAAAGAAAAACAGGTGTGTAGACTGATTAAATGATTTCCAGCTGGAGGTGGTTTCTCAGTGCAACCTTAGGGTCAATTACAGAGGTGCAGTTTTTGACTCAAAGGGTGTACATAATTTTATTTTTGACACATATTGACAAATTGCCTTCAGAAAATATTTGACTAATGCAGACTCCTACCAAAAGTGAATCAGAGTGCCTGTCCTTTAAATTCTTGTCAATACAGGGAATTACTTATTTCATTTTCCCCAATCTGATGGGCAAAACAAGATTAGTCATTCTTGTTCCATTTTGCATTTCTTACCCTAACTTGTACATGTCTCACCTTCTGTGCAATGGCTACTTATTGATCAACCACGTGTTTTTTGTTTTTTTTCTGAGTAATATTGTACATTGCTTCTTGCTTTTTTTTTTTTTTAATTAAGGGATTTGCTTTTTTATTGACTACTAAGAAATCTTAATGTATCAGTAATTGTTTGGTTCAGATGGTAAAGAATCTGCCTGCAATGTGGGAGACCTGGGTTTCATCCTCAGGTTGGGAAGATTCTCTGGAGAAGGAACTGGCAACCCACTCCAGTATTCTTGCCTGGGAAATCCCATGAGCCGAGGAGCCTAGTGGACTACTGTCCATGAGGTCACAAAGAGCTGGACAAGACTGAGTGACTAATACTACGGCTATAGTAATTTGGAAGGAATTAAATCTAATTTTATTTATGCTAGTGATTATTTTAAAAATCCATGTGTGAAAATAATTTAAGGCTATATTTCTCAAGTTATGAATTTCAGGCATCAAACTATCAACTCCCATAGGAAAGTAAGAGAGTAGTCATATCTCTGCTTTCACAACTCTTTTTTTTTTTTTCTCTTGCCACAGTCTAGTTTTTCTTAGAATAAATAAAGATTCTTATCCCAATAAATTATAGCAAAATCATTATAATTAGATGATGTTACTTTTATTTCAAGGATTATTCTAACATTTTATAGCTATTATTTAAAAGTAATAGGTTTAAATGGATTCAATATTCACTGAGCATCCTTTTATAATTTACCTAATTTCTTCATTTAAATTGAGCAGTTCTAATGAGGTTGATGAAACTGGAGCCTATTATACAGAGTGAAGTAAGCCAGAAGGAAAAACACCAATACAGTATACTAACGCATATATATGGAATTTAGAAAGATGGTAACAATAACCCGGTGTACGAGATAGCAAAAGAGACACTGATGTATAGAACAGTCTTATGGACTCTGTGGGAGAAGGAGAGGGTGGGAAGATTTGAGAGAATGGCATTGAAACATGTAAAATATCATGTAAGAAGTGAGTTGCCAGTCCAGGTTCAATGCACGATACTGGATGCTTGGGGCTGGTGCACTGGGACAACCCAGAGGGATGGTATGGGGAGGGAGGAGGGAGGAGGGTTCAGGATGGGGAACACATGTATACCTGTGGCGGATTCATTTTGATATTTGACAAAACTAATACAATTATGTAAAATTTAAAAATAAAATAAAATTAAAAAAAAATTGAGCTTTCTCATTGGTGAGAGTATTTGTTTTCCAAAAGGGAACATGGCTGGTGTTGTGCCTTCAAAATCTTAGTAGAGTTGGGCATATCCAAGGCCTGTATTCACGAACAATGACTTGGATGAGAATGTGCTTCTTTTCATATTCTTTCATTTCTGAGCCTTTAATATACCACATCATGTTGCTGAAGAGAAATCTGAGAAAAGTTTAAGAATTATTTTTCACTATCCATGTCCTGTGTGTGTTTGGGGCGGGAATACTTACAGGTTTCCTTCTTTATCTTTAAAGTCCTGTTCAAAAAACATGTACCATGGTATTAATTAATCTTTATTTTTCTGAAAAGTAAACTTCTTTTATCTGAATGTTCAGAACATCTTTATAGTCACTAAATACTAGTCTCTCTTATGTCTTTGGCTTTATATCTTATTTGTTTTTTCAGGCTTCCATCCTATAAGATTACTTTCTTTCTTTCAAGTAAAATCAGTTTAGCTGGGTTGCTCAGTTGTGTCCGACTCTTTGTGACCCCATGCACTGCAGCATGACAGGCCTCCCTGTCTATCACCAACTCCTGGAGTTCACTCAAACTCATATCCGTTGAGTCGGTGATGCCATCCAACCATCTCATCCTCTGTTGTCCCCCTCTCCTCCTGCCTTCAATCTTTCCTAGCATCAGGGTCTTTTCCAATGAGTCTGTTCTTCACATCAGGTAGCCAAAGTATTGGAGCTTCAGCTTCAACATGTCCTTCCAATGAATATTCAGAACTGATTTTCATTAGGATGGACTGGTTGGATCTTCTTCAGTCCAAGGGAGTCTCAAGAGTCTTCTTCAACATCACAGTTCAAAAGCATCAATTCTTCAGCACTCAGCCTTCTTTATGGTACAACTCTCACGTCCATATATGACTACTGGAAAAACATAGCTTTGACTAGATGGACCTTTGTTGGCAAAGTAATGTCTCTGCCTTTTAATGTGCTGTCTAGTTTGGTCATAGCTTTTCTTCCAAGGAGCAAGTGTCTTTTAATTTCATGGCTGCAGTCACCAGCTGCAATGATTTTGGAGCCCAAGAATATAAAGTCTGTCAGTGTTTCCATTGTTTCCCCATCCATTTGCCATGAAGTGATGGGACCAGAAGCCATGATCTTAGTTTTCTCAATGTTGAGTTTTAAGCCAACTTTTTCACTCTCCTCTCTCAATTTCATCAAGAAGCTCTTCAGTTCTTCGCTTTCTGTCATAAGGGTGGTGTCATCTGCATATCTGAAGTTATTAATATTTCTCCCAGCAATCTTGATTCTAGCTTGTGCTTCATGCAGTCCAGCATTTCTCATGATGTACTCTGCATATAAATTAAATAAGCAGTAAACAAGTAAAATAAGAGGATGGGTAGCCTTTACCTTCTCCAGGGGATTTTCCCAACCCAGAGATTGAACCCAGGTCTCCCACATTGCAGGTGGATTCTTGGATTAAAAGCCCAAGAATACTGGAGTGGGTAGCCTATCCCTTCTCCAGCAGATCTTCCCGACCCAGGAATTGAACCGGGATCTTCCGTGTTGCAGGCTCATTCTTTACCAACTGGAGCTATCAGTGAAGCCCAAATAAGAGGATGCATATACTCTGATGTCTGTTAATCTGTCAGTATATTCTGGTCACCTCAAGCCTCTTCTTCAAGAACTCTTCTTCCACACAGGCTCTTTATTTTGGTATTTCCACAGCCACTTGTTTAACTGTATTCACTTTTCATCTCACACACACCCACTGAGAGACCTTATTCACAACCAGGATTAACTCTGGAACTAGTTCTATACTCATGATTGTTGTTGTTTAGTCGCTAATTTGTGTCTGACTCTTTTGCAACCCATGGACTATAGCCTGTGAGGCTCCTCTGTCCATGGGATTTCCCAGGGAAGAATACTGGAGTCAGTTGTCATTTCCTTTTCTAGGGGATCTTTCTAACCCAGGGATCAAACCTGAGTCTCCTTCATTGGCAGGCAAATTCTTTACCACTGAGACACCAGGAAAACCCCATACTCATGATTACAAAATCTATAAATCCTAGGTTTGTATTGTCATCATGCTGTCAGTGATCTTTCATAGTTCAATTATTTTTCTTCCAACTTTTAAGATATCTTAGCATGAAACAAAGATGCTCAATGAGTTAGCTGCAACAGCTGCACAGCCTTGTGTCCTGTAAATCCTCCCTGTGTACCTTTCATTTCAGTGATGCTGAACTCTGTATCAGTCTTTTTTGCATTTGTAAAACCACAGAACTTCTTGACTGTGAGAGGACTACTTTCCCCCTGCTAAAACCACTCATTGGCATTTCAGGGGACTCCAAGGAGCTCCAGTTCTTTATGTATCCATGCAAAAAGAATTCAGTGAGAGGCAGTGTGATAGATAAGTGATTTATTAGAACAGGATGCTTGCGAGGCTTACAAACAGGTGGGTGAGATGATGTTGCATCTCAAGGACTTAGTGGGCTATAGTTTTATAATCAAAGGAAAAGTGGGGGAGAGGGAAAAGATTATTTTCTTCCTCATTCTTGAGTAGATGTTATGCTTCCATCATTAACTCCTCCTCCATGTCAGGTGGGGAAATTTTCTTGTCCCTCCATGATCAAGATAGAACTGCCTTAATGCTATGAAAAAATTATTTCAGGTCTCAACATAATGAGGGTCTGTCTCTTTGAAATGTCACCTTTCCAAAATTATTGTTTTTTAAGTGTGCAGACAGCATGTCTTAGGAGTCATTGACTTACTGAGTTCCTGGGTAGGATGTGGGTGTCATGCCACCATTACTTTATTGTTTTGGGGCATGTCTCATGATTCTGTTACATGGTTTTATTGCTAAGCAAGCCTGCTTGGTTTTGTGGTTAAGCAAATCTGCTTTCTTAAGTAATCATTAACTTACAGGGGTCTTCCATACTTTTTTCTTTACTTAAAATCCCCTAGTGGGATTAACTATTTAATTACGTACTTTGCCCCTTTACTCTGTCTCTACCACTCCTGTTTATTCAGATTAACCCTACTTCTCCTTTAACTCAGGTGGTTTCAGATTCTTTTGGATATCTTTTCTTATCTCAAACCCTGAATGAGATATGCTTAGTACTTCTGTGAAATCCTCACAATTAACTTAATGCTCTGCATTTGTGTTCCCAACTACACCAGGAAACTTTACGTCAAAGATTGTACCATATTTACTGATACTTCCTTGAGGGCTTGGCATCATGTCTGAATGTGGTCAGTTCTCAAATATTTTATGAGTAAATGAATGGAGTGAGTGAATGATGACATAATCCAGTGTTGGAGTGAAGAGATTTGGAAAACAGGACAATCTGTTTGGAATCTAGAGGAGTGTGAAAAAGCTGGCTTAAAACTCAGCATTCAAAAAAAAAACCACAAAGATCATGGCATCTGGTCCCATCACTTCATGGCAAATAGATGGGGAAACAATGGAAACAGTGACAGACTATTTTCTTGGGCTCCAAAATCACTGCAGATGGTGACTGCAGCCATGAAATTAAACCAAGATACTTGCTCCTTGGAAGAAAAGCTATGACCAACCTAGTCAGCATATTAAAAAGCAGAAACATTACTTCACCAACAAAGGTCTGTCTGATCAAAGCTATGGTTTTTCCAGTAGTCATTTATGGATGTGAGACTTGGACTATAAAGAAAGCCGAGCACGGAAGACTTGATGCTTTTGAACTGTGGTGTTGGAGAAGACTGTTGAGAGTCCTTTGGACTGCAAGGAGATCCAATCAGTGTATCCTAAAGAAAATCAGTCCTGAATATTCATTGGAAGGACTGATGGTGAAGCTTGAACTCCAATACTTTAGCCACCTGATGTGAAGAATGGACTCATTGGAAAAGACCCTGATGCTGGTAAAGATTGACGGCAGGAGGAGAAGGGGATGACAGAGGATGAGATGGTTGGATGGCATCACCGACTCAATGGACATGAGTTTGAGTAAACTCTGGGAGTTGGTGATTGACATGGAAGCCTGGCGTGCGGCAGTCCCTGGGGTCATAAAGCAGAACTTGACTGAGTGACTGAACTGAACTGATTAAGATATAGATGAGAGGTATTGATGGATTATTGAACATGTAGCAGAAAAACAGAGAAGGCAATGGCACCCCACTCCAGTACTTTTGCCTGGAAAATCCCATGGACGGAGGAGTCTGGTGGGCTGCAGTCCATGGGATCGCTAGGAGTCGGACACGACTGAGCGACTTCACTTTCACTTTTCACTTTCATGCATTGGAGATGGAAATGGCAACCCACTCCAGTGTTCTTGCCTGGAGAATCCCAGGGACGGGGGAGCGTGGTGGGCTGCCGTCTCTGGGGTTGCACAGAGTCGGACACGACTGAAGCGACTTAGTAGCAGCAGCAGCAGGAAAAAAATGAAGGGCAAAAACAGGTTTATGAGGCAAATACAGAGAAAACTGCAAAGATTTCATTAATAACTGGGAAGCTTGGAGGAGCACTAAAGATGACTTTAAAGTTTTGAACAAAGTTCTTCACAACTTGCTTTGCAAGTAGGAGTTACAAAGAGGAGCCTTCCTTAACGCTTGGGTTGTGTATTACAATTATTTTCTACTCCCCACTGTTCTACTTCCCACCCTCTACCCCTAGTGTTTTCAATCTGTCTTCAAAACAACTTCCATAATGAAAACTGTTTTCTTTCTAAAATACAAATGTGATTAAACGTCTAAAGAAACTCTGTGCTCCATAAGTTCTCCTTCTCTTAGCAACTCTCTCAAGACCCTTTTACAGTGTTTTAGATTGTGGATCTGTAGCCTTATTGTCCTTCTAAGTATCTTGACCTTTAATTGCAGTGTTTCCTGAGTCTCTGAAAACTGTCCTTTCATCCATGTTCTTCCGGCTTGCCTTCCCTCATAGTTGCTTCTGCCCTGCACCTTTCTTTCTCTAGAACTAACCTTTAGTTCCTTTGTACACATATTTTAGGGACCAGAACAAATGCAAATTCGTTTGTAAAGAGCATGTTAAATCTGTTTTCCCTTTTCTCTTCTGTGCTCCTATGGCATTTTTTCCTATTTGCTGTACAATATTTTTTATAAAGGGTAGATTTTATTAGACATTTATAGGTAGATTTTTATATTAAGTACATTTTGAATTTGTTGAAGGCAAATACTTTCTTCATTTATGTATGTCAAGAATAGAGCAAAGTGTCTGCATAGTGGATGTTTAATATAAGAAAATGTGTAAACAAATGGAATTGAGTGAGTTTGGTAAAGAATGATAGTATTGAGAAAAACATATGTGATAGACTGAAAACCTCAATATATTTTTTAAATGATGAAAGAACCCAACTTTGCTAAATTCTACAAAAATCTCCTCTTTATCTTTAGCAAAATTCTCTTTCAGATGATTGTTGATCACTTTGTAGTATTTTCCAATGATGGTGATTGTATTGCTCACTGCTGTCCATTCTCTATTTAGTCAAAAAAAAAAAAAAAAAAAACCAACAACAAAAAACAACACACAGTATAACTTAAACTAGTGGTTCTCTTTTTTGTCCCTCACAATTCGTCTCATGCCGAATTCTACAGTATCCTTTGTTCTTCACAGATGTATTCACACTCAGCCTTTTGAGTTCTGTTACAGCCCAGAAGATAGCTGGGGTTTCTTTAAAAATTATTTTAAAGAATTTTCTTTAAAATTTTCTTCACATTTTCTTCACATTTCATGTCAAGGAAAAAATACATAAAGAGTGTCTTTCTCTTGCATTTCTCGGGACTTCTTTCTTTTGCATTTGGCATTTTTGATTTTGATTTTTCACGATTCTGGCTCTATATCCTGTCTGTTGTCTGAAGCAGTGTTGCTGCCTAGTAAATATGAGGTAGTGAGTAGTACTCAAACATTTTCAGCTACTTGGAAAAAGAAGTTATTTAAAGTGTGTGTTCTGAATGACCTTCTCTTTAAATAGAGTAAATTTCCCACTCCTTTCCTGCCCGATAATCTAACCTCTTGCATTTTCTTCTAGGTTGGTTTCTTAATGACTTTCACAGTACCTATCAATTGGGTGTTGTCTGCAGATTTCATTAATAGAGTAATTATTCTTGCCGATCACTAATGACAACCTGAAAACTGGAATTCTTTATCAATTCCCCTCTTAGTCCATAAATATGTAATTTTAAATGACAGGGCTTGAATTCAAGTTCATATAAAATGTTATTTAATAGTAACATTATTTAAAAATAATATTGTACCTTTATGCCTATGTAGTTCCTCAGTTCCATTATATTTCAGTTTTATTCATTTTATTTTTTGCTCCTTTTCAGCAGTCTGTGCTAAGCCTATCCTTTAGAATAGATATTCCTTCGATACTCTGCTTTGAGCACAAGTGGTGTAGCCCCCTGGGGAGT
Source organism: Bos javanicus (assembly GCF_032452875.1). NCBI lineage: Eukaryota > Metazoa > Chordata > Mammalia > Artiodactyla > Bovidae > Bos > Bos javanicus. Next base: position 20,457,437 of record NC_083883.1, on the reverse strand, counting down.
TAAATGTAATTTGTTTGATTGGATACTCAAGCTTTTCAATTGTTTTATTTTCCTTAGAGAAACAGAACCTTTCTAGCTTTCAGGTCAATTGGTGTAATGGTTGGATTCAGATGGAGTGACACTTTCTCCCACTTGTAAGTCTCTAGTTCCTTGGAGAAATCCTTGAGAAATCTGTTGACAACTTGCTGTCATCTAGCTAGTCTAATGGTATAAATGACTTAGACACTGATTCCGAGTAGCGTGAAAGGCTAATGGCGTAAAGTGAAATTTTGCGAAGCTCTCAAGTGCATTTCGGGTAAGTTACTTAGGCAGTGCCCACATTTATTTCTCACAGTGAGTGTTTCAGGTCTTCACTGGTTTTTCTTTTTTCTTTTTTGGCTAGGGAAAGGAATTTACCATTTTAACCTGCTCAGACACAGCAGCAGTTGATCACTAGTGCTACTATTGGGAGGTATAGAAAAGAACATGATGATTAGAACATGTGTCGTAGGAATCTGGGAAAGTAGAAAGCAGATGAGATCAGGTTGGCAAAAGAAACCACAGTCCAAAATACACACAGGAGAGTGAAGTTGTGGTGGAGGAGAGAACTGAGTGGTGGGTGTCATAAGCCTGGAGCTGACAGACTCCGGGGGCAGGAGGACTCCGTGGGCAGAAGGCACAGCAGACTCCGTCACTGCCGGGGACAGGAATTGGCAAGCAGCACTTGGAGTGACAGTCTGGGTCAGATTCTCCCACTCTTCCCCATCAAGAGGCATCAGGCAGTGGTGACAGCTGACCTCAGTTTGGAGCATACAGAGTGGACTCTAGGCCAGAAGAAGGCAGGCTGATGAAACTCAGGTGAAAGGGGATCCTTGCCCTGAGAAAATGAGTTGTTCTGCATACCCGCCCTTGCCCTGCAGTTATCAGATCTGATCTAGAGAAAATAGAGACGTGTCCACAGGCAGATCCATCATGCTTCTAAGAGGGGTTTCAGAGACGGAAACAGAAAGAATGGATGGGGAAAAAAATCACAGATAATAGAAACAGTTATGTTAAAGTTGTGGAAAGAAATCTCTTAGATTAGAAGGATTCTTTGCTGGTGCTGGGACAATGCAGTGACTGACTGGAGTTGATGTTATTGTGTGTGTATGTGTGCACGCGTGCATGCACATGTATGTACATGATGAGGTACGGGTGGGGAAAGGAGAACAAGCGAATTAAACCAGAAATACTTTGAGAGAAAATTTATACCTGCAGAATTAAAATACGACAACATAGTAGAAAGTTATTGAGTGGTTATTTAGGCTGGCTCGGACATTAAAGGACTCTCTGAGGTGGCAATAGACAAGTGAGGTCTGAGTGACGATAAACCCTGCATCCCTTCATACCCATCAGTGGTTCTAAAAAAAGTCTCATTAAGTCCTAAAAGCTGAACCGAGTATTTAAACATTATAATTCAAAGGTGAATTTGTGGAAGGTAGAAGTAAACTACTACCTAGTCATTCTTAAGTGAATGGGAAGGTACACTAACCTAACAGCATCCATTGTTACACATATCAGGAGATGAAAAAGCGCTAGTGAAATATCAGAAACAGTATTATGTGGGAGATGATAGATAAGCTGATCTTTATATTACCCATTATAACCATAGCAGTTCTCTCCCTTCCCTTTTGTTTTACCCTTTAATAGCCACCTTCACTCTTGATTTCCTCTTTCTAAAAATATACTGAAGTCAGGTATTATAGCAGTTATTATAAACTCATTGTTTTTGGCAAGTCAACACGTGGCTATTTCTCCCACCCATTATTTTTATTCTGGGCCTCACGTTTCTGGAGCCTGTCAGCCTTTAGAGAAGTTTAATCTCTTTGTAAAAAAAAGATTCCAAATACACCACCAAATGTAGGGATTTTTTTTTTTTTTTTTTTTTGACAGCTGCTGCTTACGTTGGGAAAAATGGTTTGGGAAGAAATATGTAAGAATTGGACTGTATAAATGTGAATTGTAAAAAGACAAAATGAATATTATTTTCAAGAGCACCGCTTGAATCTGGTTATCCATTTGCTAGTATAAATTTCTTCAGAGAATAATGAAAGCATTCATTTATTTTGCTCTAACTGATGACACAATCTTAGGTTTTTTCTTTGCTGTTTTTGCAAATGGGTGAAAGAAAGGAAACTTTACTGAATGTTCTATATTTGACCCACAAATAGCTACTTTTGGTTTTAGGGCTGATATAATCCTTACCTTAAAAAAAATGCCTATTTGCTGCTGTCATTTTTCCTGTCAAAACCAAATTAAATGTGTGTGCTTCTCCATTACTGATTGAAGAAAAAACTGCTTAGACAATTACTATCTCACCAGCTTTAGGGCAAAGAGCACCACCTTTAAACAAGGGTCACCATGAAGGCTTTATTCTCAGTTCTGAGTGTCTTTAAAGATAAAGCAATTCGTATCAGATTTCATGATACAATTCTCTAAAGGAGGTTAAAGAGATCCATGTTTTTCCTTTGGCCTAAAATGGCTCTTCTTCATTTAGTTTATGAGACACATTTTCAATAAATTTTGCTCAGTACTCCTGGAGCTGGGGGAAAAAAACAAATAAAAGCTAAGGATACAGAATGGCTGGAAGATAGGTACTTGTAGAAAAGCATGTGTTTCTTTCAAGAATGTAAATTTAATAATCCATTAATTAATTAATGGGATTTTTTGCCTTTGTTGAAGATTTTAGTAGGAGTAAGTCCTGCATAGCAGAAGGAGGTATTTTACCTGTTTTGTGTATAGAGCAGGACTCCATTTCAACTTACAAATTACTGCTCAGGATCTTTAAGATATTAGTTGAATACTGGCACAGAGTTGAGTTTTTGGATTGTGTACAGAAATGATTTCCTACATATCTATCTAGATGTTGAGGATTGAATGATGAGCCTCTGCCTTTGGGTCAGGAGTGATTTCACATCTTTGTCTTACTCCCTGAACTTATAAACAGGAATCTGATGTCCACCATTTTCAGACACAATTTGCCCTAGTTATATACAACTGTATCATTAAAATTTAAATAGATTTAAAAAACTGGGAAGGATTTGGGGGGAAAGTAAGAAATGTGGCTTTAAATTCAACACACTGAAAAGAAAAGGATGAGAATGGGTAGTATAAATAGAAGGCTTGGGATAAGTTTAAGGCTTCTTTCCATTTTCTTGTGTTTTTCTATGCCTGGTGGTGGTGGTTTAGTCACTAAGTCATGTCTGACTCTTGCAACCCCATGGACTGTAGCCTGTCAGGCTCCTCTGTCCATGGGGTTCTCCAGGCAAGAATACTGGAGTGGGTTGCCATTTCCTTCTCCAGGGGATCTTCCTGACCTGGGAATTGAACCTGGGTCTTTTGCACTGCAGGCAGACTCTTTACCAACTGAGTTACAAGGGAAGCCATTTTCTATTCTTGCAGCTGCTGCTGCTAAGTCGCTTCAGTTGTGTCTGACTCTCTGCGACCCCATAGATGGCAGCCCACCAGGCTCCTCCATCCCTGGGATTCTCCAGGCAAGAATACTGGAGTGGGTTGCCATTTCCAACAATTCACTTATTTCCTATCTTCTACCACTTCTGCCTTTTGCTAATTTCTGTTAATCTTTCAAGTTAGTGCAGTTAATCTTTCAGTCCTTAGTTTAGATGAAGCTTCATTCATTCAGTGAATATTTAATAAGTTCCTAATAGTTGCTAGTTATCACTCTGGGGAATGAGGTAACAGTAGTAAACAAAACAGCAAAAGGAAACAAAGCCAAACTTCTCCTTATTGAATTTAGACTCTAGGCAGGAAGAGGAGACTAAAAAGCCGAAAAATAAATAAAATATGCAGTATGTTTGGTGTGGACAGAGAGAAAAGCTGATAGGGAAGGGGGTTAGCAAGGATGGTACTACAGTTTTAGTAAGGGTATTAGGAGGGATTTTCCTAAAATGACAATTAAAGAAATTAAGGAAACATCTGAAGGAGGTGTGGCAAATAGCCAGCAGGTGTCCGTAGGAGTAATGTCAAGGAGTAGGAATAGAAAATGTGAAGGTTTTGAGGAAAATGGGTGCCTAGAATGTTCGAGGGGGGTGTGTACTCAGACACTGAGTTGTGTCCAACTCTTTGCAACCCCATGTACTGTAGCCTGCCAGACCTCTCTTTCCATGGGATTCTCCAGGCAAGAATACTGGACTGGGTTTCCATTTCCTCCACCAGGAGAGCGTCCCAATTCAGAGATTGAATCCATGTCTCCTGTGTCTCCTGCACCACTGGAAGGCAGATTCTTTACCACTACCACCAACCAGGAAGCCCTTGAGGGCAGTGTAGCTAGATCAGAGAGCACAGGGACATACTAATAAAGACAAGTCAGAGGTAGCAAGGAAACAGATTGAATGAGGATTTGTCGAATTTATTGAAAAAGACCCTGATGCTGGGAAAGACTGAGGGCAAGAGGAGAAGAGAACGACAGAGGATGAGATGGTTGGATGGCATCACTGACTCAGTGGACGTGAGTCTGAACAAACTCATGGAGATAGTGAAGGACATCTCAGCCTGGTGTGCTGCAGTTCGTGGGGTCACAAAGAGTCGGACATGACTTAGCGACTGAACAACAACTTGGTGCAAGATCCAGTTGCTTTATATGCAGTAAATCAATGAAGATTAGTAGAACATATCGTCACACAAAAATACACAAAAATAAACACAAAATGGCTTAAAAGGCTTAAATGTAATACACAACATGACAAATCGTAGAAGAGAACATAGGCCAGATATTCTCAGACAAATTTTACCAGTGAAAATTGATAAATATTGATAAAAGCAATATTTTAAAAAGCAATATTTATTGATAAAAAGTAAATATTGATAAAAGCAAAAATAAGCAAATGGGACATAACTGAACTTATAAGCTTTTTACAGCACAGGAAACCATAAACAGAATGTAAAGATAACATACAGACTGGGAGAAAATATTCACAAATGATGCAACTGACAAAGGGTTAATTTCCAAAATATACAAACAACTCATACAACTTAATAACAAACAAACAATCCAACTGAAAAGCAGTAGAATACCTAAATAGATATTTCTCCAAAGAAGACATACAGATGGCCAATAAGGACATGAAAAGATGCTCAGTGTTGCAAATTAAGAGAAATGCAAATAAAAATTACAATGGGGTACCACTTCACACCAGTCAGAATTTGTTGTTTAGTCGCTCAGTCGCGTCCGACTGTGACTGGATGGACTGCAGCACGCCAGGCTTCTTTGTCCTTCACCATCTCCCAGAAGCTTACTCAAATCCATGTGCATTGAGTCGGTGATGCCATCCAAGGATCTCATCCTTGACCCTCTTTGTATAGTTCTGTGTATTCTTGCTACCGCTTCTTAATATCTTCTGCTTCTGTTAGTTCTATACCATTTCTTTCCTTTATTGTGCCCATTTTGCATGAAATGTTTCCTTGATTCTAATTTTCTTGAAGAGGTTTCTCATCTTTCCCGTTTTATTGTTTTCCTCTATTTCTTTGCATTGATCACTTAGGAAGACTTTCTTATTTCTCCTTGCTATTCTTTGGAACTCTGCATTCAGATGGGTATATCTTTTCTTTTCTTCTTTGCCTTCCACTTCTCTTCTTTTCTCAGCTATTTGTAGGGCCTCCTTAGACAACTGTTTTGTCTTTTTTCGTTTCTTTTTCTTGGGAAAGGTTTTGATCACTGCCTCCTGTACAATGTCACGAGCCTCTGTCCATGGTTCTTCAGGCACTCTGTCTATCAGATCTAATTGATTAAAACAGTCCTGGGAGCCACAGTGTGCTGGCATAAGTCCTTTTGAAGGAGGTTGCCATTACTGTCATTACCCCTACCATAAGGGTGTTGTCATCTGCATATCTGAGGTTATTGATATTCTCCCGGCAATCTTGATTCCAGCTTGTGCTTTATCCAGCCCGGCATTTCCCATGATATACTCTGCATATAAGTTAAATAAGCAGGGTGACAGTATATAGCCTTGACATGCTCCTTTCCTGATTTGAAACCAGTCTGTTGTATTACTTCCAGTTCTAACTGTTGCTTCTTGACCTGCATACAGATTTCTCAGGAGCAGGTCAGGTGATCGGGTATTCCCATCTCTTGAAGAATTTTCCATAGTTTGTTGTGATCCACACAGTCAAAGGCTTTGGCGTAGTCAATAAAGCAGAAGTAGATGTTTTCTGGAACTCTCTTGCTTTTTCGATGATCCACTGGATGTTGGCTATTTGATCTTTGGATATTCTGTCATTTCTAAATCCAGCTCGAACATCTGAAAGTTCACAGTTCACATACTATTGAAGCCTGGCTTGGAGAATTTTGAGCATTACTTTGCTAATGTGTGAGATGAATGCAATTGTGTGGTAGTTTGAGCATTCTTTGGCATTGCCTTTCTTTGGGATTGGGATGAAAATTGACCTTTTGCAGTCCTGTGGCCACTGCTGAGTTTTTCAGATTTTCTGGCATATTGAGTGCAGCACTTTCACAGCATCATCTTTTAGGATTTGAAATAGCTCAATTGGAATTCCATTACCTCCACTAGCTTTGTTTGTAGTGATGCTTCCTAAGGCCCACTTGACATTCCAGAATGTCTGGCTCTAGGTGAGTGATCACACCATTGTGATTATTTGGGTCACGAAGATCTTTAGTTCTTCTGTGTTCTTGCCACCTCTTCTTAATTTCTTCTGCTTCTGTTACGTCCATACCATTTCTGTCCTTTATTGTGCCCACCTTTGCATGAAATGTTCCCTTGCAGTCTCTTATTTTCTTGAAGAGATCTCTAGTCTTTCCTATTCTGTTGTTTTCCTCTATTTCTTTGCATTGATCATTGAGGAAGATTTTCATATCTCTCCTTGAATATTCGGCTGAATATGCATTGGAAGGACTGATGCTGAAGCTGAAACTCCAATACTTTGGCCACCTGATGCAAAGAACTGACTCATTGGAAAAGACCCTGATGCTGGGAAAGATTGAGGGCAGGAGGATAAGGGGATGACAGAGGATGAGATGGTTGGATGGCATCAGTGAATCAATGGATGTGAGTTTGAGTAAGCTCTGAGAGATGGTGAAGGACAGGGAAACCTGGTGTGCCGCAGTCCATGTGATCGCAAAAAGTCAGACATGACTGAGTAACTAAACTGAACTGACTAAACTGATCCCTACCATAGTTTGGCCCCAGGCCAAGCTACAGAGACGGAACACAGCTATATCCATCAGCAGAAAATTGGATTAAAGATTTAATGAGCATGGCCTGCCCACCAGAGCAAGACCCAGTTTTCCCCACAGCCAGTCCATCCCACCAGGAAGCTTCCACAAGCCTTTTATCCTCATCTTTCAGAGGCAGACAGACTGAAAGCCACAATTACAGGAAACTAACCAAACATCACATGGATCACAGCCTTGTCAAACTCACTGAAACTATGAGCCATGCCGTGTAGGGTCACCCGAGACGAATGGCTCATGGCAGAGAGTTCTGACAAAACATGGTCCACTGGAGAAGGGGATGGCAAACCACTCAGTATTCTTGCCTTGAGAACCCCATAAACTGTATGAAAAGGCAAAAAGATACGACATTGAAAAATGTACTCCTCAGGTCAGTAGGTGTCCAATATGCTACTGGAGAAAAGTGGAGAAATAGGTCCAGAAGGGATGAAGAGGCTGAGCCAAAGCATAAACAGTGCTCAGTTGTGGACATGTCTGGTGGTGAAAGTAAAGTTTAGTGCTCTGAAGAACAATATCGCATAGGAACCTGGAATGTTAGGTCCACAAATCAAGGTAAATTGGAAGTGGTCAACCAGAGATGGCAAGAGTGAACATTGACATTTTAGGAATCAGTGAACTGAAATGGACTGGAATGGGTGAATTTAATTCAGATGGCCATTATAGCTGCTACTGTGGGCAAGAATCCCTTAGAGGAAATGGAGTAACCCTCATAGTCAACAAGAGTCCAAAATGCAGTACTTGGGTGCAATCTCAAAAATGGTAGAATAATCTTTGTTCGTTTTCAAGGAAACCATTCAGTATCACAGTAATCCATGTCTATACCCCAACCACTAATGCCAAAGAAGCTGAAGTTGAATGGTTCTTTGAAGACCTACAAGACCTTATAGAACTAACATCAAAGAAAAATGTCCTTTTCATCATAGAGGACTGGAATGCAAAAGTAGGAAGTCAAGAGATACCTGGAGTAACAGGCAAGTTTGGCCTTGGAGTACAAATTGAAGCCAGGCAAAGGCTAACAGAGTTTCGCCAAGAGAACACACTGGTCATAGCAAACACCTTCTTCCAACAACGCAAGAGAAGACTCTACGCATGGACATCACCAGGTGGTCAATACCAAAATCAGATTGATTATATTCTTTGGAGCTCTACACAGTCAGCAAAAACAAGACCAGGAGCTGGCCATGGCTCAGATTATGAACTCTTTATTGCAAAATTCAGACATAAATTGAAGAAAGTAGAGAACATCACTAGGCCAATCAGAATGGCCATCACCAAAAGCCAAAAATCATAAGAGCTAATGAGCATGTGGAGGAAAAGGAATCCTCGTACATTGTTGGTAGGAATGTAAATTGGTGCAGACATTATGGAAAACAGTATGGATGTTCCTCAAACTAAAAATAGAGCTCTCATATGATCCAGTGATCCTACATTTGTGCAAAAATCCAGAAAACTCTAATTCAAATAGATGCATGCAGGCCAGTGTTCATAGCAGCATTATTCACAATAGCCAATATATGAAAGCAACCTAAATGTCCATTGACAGATGAATGAATAAAGATGTGGCATATATACACAATGCAGTACTACTCAGCCCTAAAGAAAGAATGAGTTAATGCCATTTGCAACAACACGAATTGACCTAGAAATTATCATACTAAGTGAAGTAAGTCAGAAAGAGAAAGACAAATAACATATGATATCACTTACACATGGCATCTAAAGCATGCTACAAATGGACTTACTTACAAAACATAAATAGACCCACAGACTTAGAAAAAGAACTTATAGTTGTCAGGGAAAGGATGGAGAAAGGCATAGACTGGGAGTTTGGAACTGACATAGACACTGCTATATTTAAAATAGATAACCAACAAAGACTTATTGTATGGCAGAAAGTTATGGTTTTATATGAAGGGTATGATGAACAGTTTTATTCCTAGACATGGAAGACATGATAAGAACTTGACTTTAAGGAAAGGAAATTGTAGGCATAAAAACAACTTCCAGATTTAGGGATAGGAAATGTTGAAAAAGTTACTAAGGTTCTTTTTAGCTAATTCTAATAATCTTTTAGAAGTCATCTGTTCTGTATGGATAAAATAGGAAAAAGAACTAAAGATACATTGAGACAATTAAGAGCATCAGATATTGTGATCATCTGTGTACCAAAAGCATTCTTTTTCAACCATTTTTATAAATTGAAGTATAGTTAATATGCAGTGTTTTGTTAACTTCAAGTGCATAGCAGTGATTCATATATATATGTATATACACCTATATATATATATACACACGCACACACATACACACACACACCTATATATATATGTATTTAGGTTCTTTTCCATTGTAGGTTATTAGAAGATATTGAATATAGTTCCCTGTGATATATACTAATAGTAGGTTCCTTATTATTTATTTTGTGCAACAAATGCACACTACCAAAAGCATTCTTAAATGTGGAATTGTGCATAAAATGTTCCTAGATAGTATCTACAGACAATGGGCTGACTCTGTCCCCATTCCCTATGAAATCAATAATAAACCATTGGCGCATTTTTCCATTGTGTGTATGTATAAATTAATAGCTACTTTTTAAAGTAAATAGAGTAATAGTTTAGGAAAAAGTGGCCATGAGAGTTTCATATCCACTCAAGATAGGACAAAGAAAATTACTTACATTCCTATGTTAAATTTCTAGAGATTGATTAAGCTGGAGGTTTGTTCCTAGGAGATTGCAGTATATGGAGAGAGAGCTTTAATAGGTGTCATGGCATGCATACAGGCTTAGTTGCTCAATCATGTCTGACTCCTTGTGACCCCATGGACTGTAGCTCATCAGGATCCAATGTCTGTGGGATTTTTCAGGCAAGAATACTAGAGTGGGTTGCCATTTCTTCCTCTAGAGGAACTTCACAACCCAGGGGTCAAACCTGTGTCTCCTGCATTGCAGGTGGATTCTTTACCCATTGAGCCATCAGGGAAGCCCGATAGATGTCATGGAGAGAGTAGTAAATCCAAAGTACCCTGCTTAGGGTGTAAATGTAGTCACTTAGGCATGAATCACTTCCAGGGTCTGGCTTGTCTGAGTTATTCATACAGGAGAAACAGAAGTCTTTATGTCAGAGACAGAGTTCTATTGGAGAGGGGGTTGGGGATGAACGGAGCAGGGAGGAAGGGAGATGGGACCAGGGAGAGGAGTGTTGAAATGTGTGAGCTCATGGGAGATAATAAAGAGAAACAAAACTAGTCAGAAAATCTTGAATAATATAGCTGTGTCAGAAGTCATTTCCCTGCAGCATCTTTCACATGGTCAAAGAGAAGAAAGATTTAAGGAGTTATCGGTAAATCAAACCAAGTGTATGTGGGAACACATACACATTTCAAATACTTGTGTGCAACCCATGTGATTAATTTCTACAAACAAACTTTCCATAAATAATTACCTCAACTCTTTTTTTCATATTGTTTGGATAAATGTAGCATAGAACATATTTAATAAATTTGTGTATTTATTCATAATTATATGATTCTATAAAAAAACCCATGTTAGTAAATAAGGTCACTCTGCAAAGGTGAAGAATTCCTGTATGACACATTTTATCTGTTAAAAATGATGCCTTTTCTTTATTGCTTAGAATTGCAATGCTGTAGATTGTGTTGGTGGTTTTATTTTTGGAGTATTTATTAGTCAATCAGTCAATTAGTATTTACTGAGCTTCTGCCCAGCACATAGGGCATGCTCATCAAATTTGCAAATGACACAAATCTTGGAGGATGTTAAATACATTGGATGAGAGACATAGCATCCAAAAAGATTTTGACAGCCTGGAGCAATGGGCTGAATCTAACAAGATGAAATATATTGTGGATAAATATAAATTCCTGTCCTTGGATTCACAAAACTAACTGCATATGTACAGGATGGGGTAGATATGCTTTAACAGTCAGCTCAACTTAATTTATCAGTTTTAGCTATATGATGTCATTGCCAGAAATGTAGCATGCAAGTTTGGATTACATTAAGGTGATAATCTTATTTCAATTTGGTGAGAGGCCACATGTAGAGATTGTAGTATTTCTGGAGCCATATTTTAAAAGAAAGACCCAAAGCCATGTCATATTTAGAACGCCACAGAAGCCAAACACATTTATCTTGAAGAAGACTTGGGAGAAAAATATGTGTGAACTCTTGTGTGGAAAAGGGATTGGATTTGTTTCATGTGGTCTCAGTAATTAGAGCTGGGACCTAAGAATTGAATTTATAAAGAGACATCTTCCAGTTCAATCATTTATAATAGCAAAAGCTGTTCAAAGATGAAAGGTTTCCCAGAGTCTGCAGGATCAGAATAGTGGAGCAGGTGAATCTCAAGAGTCCTCATTTTGGGGATAAAACTAATAACATGACAGAGGGGGATCTGAGAACCTGGTAAGATACTATAAGTAAAGCATTCAAAACATTGCCAGGAAAATGGCAAATGGTTATATTGCTCATTCGGGTTGTTACCCTTCTTATTATGGGAGGCATTGATATAAAACCTGAATCATCACTGTGTTGAGTTAAAGCAAAGTAGTTCAATGGGTGGGTCTGATAAACTATATGGTGGTTATTTCTAAATGCTAACTGGGTGTAGATAATTAAAATTGGTTAAAACAGTCTCTAGAACCAGTCACTCCTCTCTGTGACTTTGAAAAATGTAACCTTTTTGTATTTAATTCTCTATGATTCCATTTCATTACTTGGAGATAATTCCAAATCTGTCTCGGGTTGTTGTAAAGATAAAAGAAAACTTTAGAACAGTGCTCAATATGCTAGCTTCTCAATAAATGTGAACACTTTGATAATGCTGAAGGAGTCAATAAAGGATCCTTGTAGGATTTAGGACTTGAGATATATATGTTTTTAAAATACTAAGAATTTAAGTAAATGAAAAGCAGTAGCAAGTTTATTACCATATGGAAATAGCTTAAATATAACATGGAAATAGAATTAAGCATTGTGTGATTATCAGACAGTGAGGAAATCTCACCATTTAGGTGAAGTTGACTCTTGGTGAGCAGTTGGAAATAAAAGTGGATGGAACGAGAGAGGGAAAACCTTAGAAGACCTTTAGTTTAGGACGGTAAGCAGAGTGGCATTCCACATGCTTTCAGGTAGAGGATGAAACATACATGTGATATTTTAAAATAACCTTATGAAGTTTTCAGAATAAACTGTCTTCCTTATGCTTAAAAATTATAGATGGAATAGTTGAATCTTTTATGCAAATCCTTCTTTAACCTAGAAATAGAAATTCTATTTTAGGACAATTTCTATTTCAGAAAGTCCAAACACTTTTTCCTTCATAAAGTTTTCCCTTCAGATTCATATCTGTAGGGGAAAGTAGTTTTCTTTTTTTGTTTGAAATCTTTAGCATTCAAGATGATGTTCTTTATATTTGTATCACCCATCCTCATCTTCTGAAAGTGAGTCTGAATTTGAGATCTGTTGCCAAACCATTTGTATTAAATCTATGAGAGAGATGTTATTCAAAATGCTTAAAATGGTTTTGCTCTAAAATGAGATCCATCAAATTAATGAAACTTATATTCTTGGGAGGCTCATAAGTCAGTTCTAGGAAGATAGGTCCCACAAAGAAAGTCCCCAAATAGGTTCTACACCACACATTTATGGATTAAGGCACAACTTTTCAAATCAACCTCATGAAAAAGACAATAAGCTTCAGTACTTTAGTGAAAAACAACTGTCATCTTTTATAGTGATTCACATACTTTTAGTATACTAAAAATACTTTATGCTTTCATACATACAAACTCCTAGAGGAAATGATTGTGATTTTATTTATTTTTTTTTGGTGTAACTTACAGGGCTACTGTAGATTCTAGGTTCATGCTGTGCTGAAGTAAATTAAAATTAGGAGGATATAGGCAACAGGAAAACTGCAAAACTATTTCTCCAATGAGGAAGTCAGCATAGGGACTCTGCTTATTTTTTTCCCCAGCCTGAATCAGCATTATTTTGCTTTTGTGTTGTCGGTGGTGGCAGTGGTAACGGTAGCAGCCAGCCTAAGTAAAAAAACAACAGAAATCTGGCATTTCAGTGAAACAAGAGATTGCTGATAATTACAGGGGGGGCCTGGTTGTATTTTTTCCCTTGGTAGCCTCTTAGCAGTTGTATGATTTTCTAGAGTTTTGAATTATGCTCCTCTCTAATCAGGCATGAGGATGGTGAGGAATTCTACCTTTTTTTTTTTTTTTTGAGTCTAATATACTCTGGAGCTCAAAGGAATGAGTACAGCCTATCACAGAGACACAAATTTGACCCCCCTCCAAAAAAAAAAAAAAAAAAAAATCAACAAAGTAAAATTTGAAGGCCCGAGAGCATGAAGGCTTGAGAATGACATGCCCCCTTGTATCTTCTTTCTGAAATGTTTTTGGGGATCTTGTGAGGGCGTAAAGCTTTTCCACAGCTGCTACTAGTTTTGCCAATTCATTCCTTCAAGCCACACCAATAAACATGTCCAAACTCCTCTAATCCTCAGAGAGGTGGAGAAATATAGAGAGGAAGTTCACTTGAGCAGAAGGCTTTCTTTTTACAGATCAGAAATTCCATCGTATATATTCCTATTCCCTTAAATAACTGGCAAGGGGATCATCAGGATGAGCTATGGCAAAGAGCCACCATCATGGTCACAGTTTCAGTGTGATGGGGCCCCAGACCTGAATTGCAAAGTAGTTTAGAGAATCTTGGAATATAAAACATGATACAGAACACCAAAGATGATTTAATCTTATTTATAGAAAGGTAGTTGGTGGTGGTGGGTGGGGGAGAGGCCACACCAGGCAAGAGTGACTTGGGATCATCATTAATCATTTTTTAAGTACCAAGAAAGTGAAAACATTCTTCTGGAATTCACTGCAAGTGACACTGAATCCTTCTATTAAGTAAATATGTGATGAGTTGATAAAAAAAAAAAAAAAAAGAGAAAAGAAGGTCCCGAACTCTTGACTACAGATATAATACAGTGAGTACAGAAAATCAAAAGCATGCTTTCCATCTGACTCAAAATAAAGGTGCACTTAAACTTGTAAAAGACAACATTTTTATTTGAATGATATGACAGAACTGTCACAGGAGTGTTACCTGCTATAAAGAAAGCCAAAGAATTATTACCTTTATTAGACCAGTGACACTGAGCTTTAGCCATACATTTCTAACTTCTGTCCCTCTACAGAGACAATTTTCTTTTCTTAAATAAACTGTCATGCTAGTGTTAATATATTGTTGGCTCTCTCATGCTCTGAGAATACTGCTGATATAAAACATGTATATGTTAGATTGGTAATAGTATCTTTAGTGGAGCTGACTAGAACAAATGTGTTTCCCTCATGGCTGCGCTAATGTGATAAAGGAAAATTGGCTGTTCATCAGCTTTTGGCTGGGTAAAGACAGTAGAGATGGAACCACATTCTTTTTTATGCATTAATACCTTCGAGAACTTTCCACGAGTTATATTTCATGTGCCTGCATGTTGCGCAGAGATGTTGTAAAACATGAGATAATGCTACAAATAACAAAGTAGAAAAGCCTGTATCTTTTATAATGATAACAGTCAAACACCAAATGACAGTAACAGGCTGTAAAAAATGGCATGCAAAAAAAAAAAAAAAGGGAGCAGAAGGGTATATATCCAGGTCCGTGAGGAGCTAGTGTGTGATTTTTGGTCTTTATGTTAACGCTTTGTTTTATAATTAAGTCAAATGGAACATAGGGTTGATGCATTTAGGAAAAAATATGGTTTTAAATGAAAGCAGGTTGGATAGAGAGGAAAAAAGCCAAACTGAATAAGTTTTTGATGAACTGATATATTGATATTGCCAAGAAATTTTTATAGTTGCCAATAGTGTGTGTGTGTAATTTTTTTTTAAAGATGGGGACTTTGAAAAGAGTTCCTAAGGCAATTATTCACATGATTTAAAAATATTGGAGGGTGGTTGTTTATTTTCATTAATTTTTGAAAGGCTGTTTTAATATACTTTCATTTTGATATTTTTATTTAAGATGTTAGCATCTAACCTTCAACTACAAGATATTACGTTTCTCTCAATGAAGTAATCTGCGTAACTTTTTATGATATAATCCAGGGGTAGTCAAATTATAGCTTGTGGTACAAACGTGGCTGGCCATGTATTTTTATAAAAGTTTTGCTGGAACACATTTGTGCCCATTTATATATATATTGTTTGTGGCTGCTTTCCTATTACAGCAGAGTTGAACAGTTGTGACCTGAGCCATTTAGACCACAAAATCAAATCATTTGGTATTCAAATAAAAAATATTTATCTATTTACAGAAAAAGCTTGTTGACTTCTGGTGTAGAGGGTTGTTAGGGTACCTGATTAATTAGCCTAGACTATGGTCAGCAGATTTTTGCTATTCTGTATGGAGAAGGCAATGGCTACCCACTCCAGTACTCTTGCCTGGAAACTCCCATGGACAGAGGAGCCTGGTAGGCTGCAGTCCATGGGGTCGCGAAGAGTCGGACATGGGACACGACTGAGCGACCTCACTTTCACTTTTCACTTTCATGCACTGGAGAAGGAAATGGCAACCCACTCCAGTGTTCTTGCCAGGAGAATCCCAGGGATGGGGGAGCCTGGTGGGCTGCCGTCTCTGGGGTCGCACAGAGTCGGACACGACTGAAGCGACTTAGCAGTAGCAGCAGCAGCAGCAGCATGGAGAAGTGCAGGTGAAAATTACCAACTGGATACCAACATCCAAGAAAATAAATGTTTATAAGGAGTCTGTGTGTTAGCAACCTAAATTGAATTATATTCATATGTAATACATTTCTAGTGTATCTGGTTTTGAATATTTTTGCCTTTTGCATTCATTTCTGTTTATTTCCAAATATGACTGTAACAAATTTAACTAGTAGCTAAAGAAGCAGTGTCTCCAGAACAACTTATGAAGGCATGGAAGACAGAGCTGTGAAATATATGGGACAAACAGTTAAGCAAACCTTTGAATACCCTGGTATGTATGATCCAGCACAGAATTATTATATCTAGGTTTATGTCTAGATATAAAAACACGAGATATACCATTTGACCATTAAAATAAATTCCTAGTGTTTCCAATGGAAGGAAGTGGAGAAGTGGGAAGTTAACTTGAGAAAGCTTGCTAACGGCAGTTATTATAAAATAAAAGATTATGCAATTAATAATGGTGATAATTTCTTACAGGTACACCAGACAAAAATCAGTTTCTTCATCAATGGTTTGGAAAAGGATAATGCAGCTTTTGATGCAAGAACTCTAAGTGGTTCAATTACAGATTTTGCCTCTGGTACCATGCAAATAGGACAGAGCTTAAATGGTGAGTTTAGATTTCAGAAAATTATTTGTTTTATTTAATTACATTGTTCCTTGAAAAATGTGTCAAAAATATTTTAAAATACCCAGGGGTATTTGTTTCCTAGGGCTTCTGTAATACAGTAGCACCAATTGGGTGACAGTTTAATAAAGCAGATTTCATCCCCCTGTGATTCTGGAGCGTAGAAATCTGAAATCAAGGGCTCAGTGTTGGCCTCTTCTGGAAGTTCTGAGGGGGAGTTCATTTCATGCCTCTCTCTTTCTGGTGGCTTCTAGCAATACTTAGTGTTCCTTGGCTTGTAGCTATTAATATATAACTTCAGTCTTTGCCTCCATCTTCACCTGGCCTTCTCCCCTTCTCGTCTCTTTTAAAGACACTTGTGATCAGATTTAGGTCCCAGCCTAATCCAGTATTTTCTCATCTCGACATCCTTAATTACATCTGCAAAGATTTTCTTTCCAAATAAAGTCACAATTGCAGGTAGTCTTACTTGTTGGAGGCCATTATTTAACCCACTATATCAGAGAATCTTTAAAATGTCTTTATCATTATTTTTTCAAAGTAAGAACAATATGTAATAAACTATATTTTTAAAATGTATTTTTATCGAAGTAAAGTTGAGTTACAGTCTTGTATTAATTTCTGTTCTACAGCAGAGTGACTCAGTTACATATATATATATTCATTCTTTTTCATATTTTTTCCATTATGGTTATCATAGGATATTGAATATCTTTCCCTTTGCTATACAGTAGAATCTTGTCATTTATCCATTCTATATATACCAGTTTGCATCTGCTAACCCTAGATTCCCAATCCACCTCTGTCCTGCTCCCCTCCCGCTTGGCAACCACAGTCTGTTTTCTGTGTTTCTGACTTTGTTTCTGTTTCATAGATAGGTTCATTTGTGTTAAATTTTAGATCCCACGTATACGTGATATTTTATGGCATTTGTCTTTCTCTGATTACTTCAGATACTCTAGTTGCACTGACGTTGCTGCAAGTGACATTATTTCATTCTTTTGTACGGTGGAGTAGATAGTTTTAAGAAGATAGTGGCATATCCTGAAAAGAACAGAAGCTGAATTTAGAATTCTCTTGCAGTAACTAGCACGCTGGTCTACAAAATTGCCTATACTTAAAAATGGGAATATTAATTGCTTTATATTATTAAACAGTGAATGATCATTATAAGAAAAACTAAACAGCATTAAACTCTACAAAATAGGAAGGATTTTCCTTATTTTGACCTTTATAGATAGAGATAGTTAATTTTGTTATAACCTTCCACCATTTTTGTACATATAGCTAGAGGTATGGTTATAAATATAATAATTTTCCAAAAATGAAATTATCATACATATGCTTTCTCTGAGCCCTCTAAAAATAAATACTTCCCCTCCAAATGTTATGAGAAACAAGTTAATATGCCTTCTCATTTAAAATGACTGCATTGTGCACAGTTGTATAGATGTAACCAAAACTTTTTAAACACAATCTTATTAATGAACATGTAGATTACGTCTACTATTTCAAAATTATTAGCAGTTATCTGAACAAAAACACAAAATATATATGTATGTATTTATATATTGTATTTGTGTCTATATCTATTATGCATACACATATATATTGCATTTGAGCAATTGTCTGTGCAGTTCCTTAAGACCTTTTCCTTTGGTGTCAGTTTTCAAGTCCCATTTCTCTGCTTACTAGCCATGTGACTTGAAATAACTTTATGTCTCTAAACTATAGTTATCTTGAATTTAAAATCATGATGGTGATGACATTACAGTTTCATGGTGAGGATCAAATGAGGCTGTGTCATAGAAAACAGTACTGTTTTTCCAGCATCTGGTACTCAGTAGTTGTTCCATATTTGTTGAATGAATGAATGAATAACTGGGTCTTGTGTATACGAAACTATATTAATATGCAATGCTGTTGTTAATTATAATTATTTTGCTAACCTAAGTTGATAGAAGTTAGATTGAAATGGTCATTTTATATTTTAATACATATGGGAATGATTGCCCTAAAGCATAACGACAGATTACCTCATTACCTCATAAGGTTGTGAAAATTTACAGGCTTATTTAAAAATATAAGTAACTATTTGTCTTAAACACTAACTAACCTGACAAATAATCCTTTTTTTTTTCATTTTTGCCGTTCCTCTCACCGGAAAGTATTTTTGGACCCTGCCTTAGAATTATTCGCCATTAGTGAGATTAAGTAGCTTCCCACATATGTCTGGATAATTTGCATGTCATTTGTGAATTCCTTATTGATATTGTATATTCATATTTATACTCTGGAAAATCTATTTGTAAAAGCTCATTAATGTTAATAATATTATGTTACACATTTTTTCTAGCTTTTAGATAGTCAGAACTTTTCATTATAGAAATTAAAAAATATTCTCTTATATTTTAGTCAAGGCAAAAACATTCATGCAACATAATACATGAATATTAACGGATATAGCTTTATGAATATTTAATCTGTATATATACTTGCATAATTCTCATCCAGAAAAAGTTATCAAACATTTCCTGGATTTCACACACTCCTGGTGAATACCAACTCTAAAGGGAAACAAAGAATAGTGCCAGTAGAGACCTCTATCAGCATAAATTAGTGTTGGCTGTTCTTGAATGTTCAAGCGCTTTAAATCATGCAAGTGAGTACTCTTGTGTATGAATTCTTTTCTAAGCACCAATAAGATATATCTCTATAGTGTGCTGCTATTTCTTTAAGCTTTAGAAAATACTTCTTTACTTTTTCAAAGTGGGTATTTTAACCAAAGATGTTTGAGAATGTTGGTGTTCCATGTCCTTACCAACACTTAATAATATCATACATTATTGTTGTTTGCCATTCTGGTGGCTTTATGGTGCATTTTCTGATGATTGATGGTATTGAGAACATTTTCATGTGCTTCTTGGCCGTGGTTATGCTCTTTTGTGAACTACCTATATAAGTTTCTGCTAATTTTTAGTTGGAAGGCTTGTCTTTTTTATAACTTATAGGAATTCAATATTTTGAATTTGAATTCTTTGAGAGATAAATGGACTTCAAATATAACCTTCTGAATTACAACTTATACTATCAGTTTCCTTTGATCAACAGAAGTTCTTAGTTTCAGTGAAGTCTAATTTATGTTTATTTTAAACTTAATACTTTTTATGTGATGTTTAGAATATCTTTGCAAACCCTGAAAGTATAAAGTGTAGGAGAATACCCAAAATCTCTAAAGATGTTCTCCTGTGCTTTATTTTAAAAGTGATATTGTTTTGCCTCTCAAATTTAGATTGACATTCTATCTGGGATTGATTTTTGGGTATAGTATGAAGTAGGAGTCAAGATTCTATTTTTTTCCCCACCTGGAATTTTAATTAACCCTGAAACATTTTCATCACTTCTCCACTACTTTGCAATGGCAGCTTTGTCACAAATTACATCCCTATTACATGAAGAAGTGAGTTCCTGAGCTCCCTATTTTGTTTCAGTGATCTGTTTGCCCATACATATAGTTAAAACATTTAGTTTTCATTTTTGTAGCTTCAGAAGAGTCTTACTGTCTAGAAGGATTTAATTTCTCCAATTTTTTTTAATCTTTCAAGATTGTCTTGGTTATTATGTGAATTTTAGAAGGAGTTTTTTCAATTTTCACAAAAATTTTGTGGGAGTTTAAATCCTTAACTCAATTTTTGCAAGAATAGATATATAGAGAATATCAAGTCCTCCAATCCACGAGCAGCATATATTCCTTAATTTCTCCCAGCAATGTTTTTAGTTTTCTGTATAGTGGTCTCATTCATATTTGTAGGACTTAGTCCTGTGTGTTTTTTTGTCCTTTTTTTTTTTTTTTTTAAAGATTCAGTTTCACTTAATACTGTTTTGGAACTTTATTCTCTAGTTTTATTTCTATTATATAAAATTAGCATCAATTTTTATATCGACGTTAAGTTCAGTGACCTTCAGTTCAGTGCAGTTCAGTTGCTCAGTCGTGTCTGACTCTTTGCGACTCCATGAATCACAGCACACCAGGCCTCCCTGTCTATCACCAACTCCCGGAGTTCACTCAAACTCGTGTCCATCGAGTTGGTGATGCCATCCAACCACCTCATCTTTTGTTGTCCCCTTCTCCTCCTGCCCCCAATCCCTCCCAGCATCAGGGTCTTTTCCAATGAGTCAACTCTTCACATGAGGTGGCCAAAGTATTGGAGTTTCAGCTTCAGCACCAGTCCTTCCGATGAACACCCAGGACTGGTCTCCTTTAGGATGGACTGATTGGATCTCCTTGCAGTCCAAGGGACTCTCAAGAGTCTTCTCCAACACCACAGTTCAAAAGCATCAATTCTTCAGTGCTCAGCTTTCTTCACAGTCCAACTCTCACATCCATACATAGCCTTGACTAGACGGATCTTTGTTGGCAAAGTCATGTCTCTGCTTTTCAATATGCTGTCTAGGTTGGTTATAACTTTCCTTCCATGGAGTAAGCGTCTTTTAATTTCATGGCTGCAGTCACCATCTGCAGTGATTTTGGAGCCCCCCAAAATAAAGCCTGACAGTGTTTCCACTGTTCCCCCATCTATCTGCCGTGAAGTGATGGGACCAGATGCCATGATCTTAGTTTTCTGAATGTTGAGCTTTAAGCCAACTTTTTCACTCTTCTCTTTCACTTTCATCAACAGGCTTTTTAGTTCCTCTTCACTTTCTGACATAAGTGAAGTTAGTGTAGTTGCTCAGTAGTGTCCAACTCTTTGCAACCCCATGGACTGTAGCCTGTCAGGCTCCTCTGTCCATGGCATTTTCCAGGCAAGAGTGCTGGAGTGAATTGCCATTTCCTTAATTACAAATTCTAAAATTACTTTGCCATTTCTGACATAAGGGTGGTGTCATACTGAAAGGGAAACTCCCCAGGTCAGTAGATGCCCAATATGCTACTGGAGATCAGTGGAGAAGTAACTCTAGAAAGAATGAAGGGATGGAGCCAAAGCAAAAACAATACCCAGTTGTGGATGGGAGTGGTGATAGAAGCAAGGTCCGATGCTGTAAAGAGCAATATTGCATAGGAACCTGGAATGTCAGGTCCCTGAATTAAGGCAAATTGGAAGTGGTCAAACAGGAGATGGCAAGAGTGAATGTCAACATTCTAGGAATTAGCGAACTAAGATGGACTGGAATGGGTGAATTTAACTCAGATGACCATTATATCTACTACTGTGGGCAGGAATCCCTTAGAAGAAATGGAGTAGCCATCATGGTCAACAAGAGTCTGAAATGCAGTACTTGGATGCAGTCTCAAAAATGACAGAATGATCTCTGTTTGTTTCCAAGGCAAACCATTCAGTATCACAGTAATCCAAGCCTATGCCCCAACCAGTAACACTGAAGAAGCTGAAGTTGAACAGATCTATGAAGACCTACAAGACCTTCTAGAACTAACACCCCCAAAAGATGTCCTTTTCATTATAGGGGATTGGAATGCAAAAGTAGGAAGTCAAGAAACACCTGGAGTAACAGGCAAATTTGGCCTTGGAGTAAGGAATGAAGCAGGGCAAAAGCTAATAATAGAGTTTTGCCAAGAGAACGCACTGGTTATCGCAAACACCTTCTTACAACAACACAAGGGAAGACTCTATACGTGGACATTACCAGATGGTCAACACCGAAATCAATGACCTTGCTAAATTTAAATTCTGATAGTTATACAGTCTTATCATTTATACATAGCAGGCACTCAAATCTTTTCAAATGTTTGCAGTAAATGCCTAACTGGTCATGGAGTTGTCACATAGATATTTATAGGTGTTGTTATTATTAACTTTGAAATAATGCAAAATGTTAATTTTTCCCCATGACCTGATTTATATAGTTATTTAATTATGGGAAAATGTGTGTATATATATATAGATATTTAAATATTCAAAATACACTCTAAAACACTGGTTAAATTTCCAAGCTCTGGTGCCAAACAAATTTAGGGTTGAATTCAATCCATTTGTTTACCTTTGATCTAAAGATATATTCCTTTAAAGTTTCTAATCTGTTAAATTTTATATTTTAATAAATATTTTATAGGGATATTATAAGAATTATATACGTTAGTGTATATGTAGAATATATTTCTTGTCATATAGTAAATTTTAATAAGTGGTAGCTATTATTAACCTCATTGAATATCTGTTTTCTTATTGTGAAGTAGACATAGCAATTACTTTCCATAGAATTGTTGAGAGATCCAAAGGAAAATGTCTATAAATGACTCTATTATTTTAATTTATATATTCTCTTAGATCAAGCTAAACTTCTGTAAAGAAGTAGCATTTTAAGAAACCTATATATTTAGAAACTTGGTTTGAGTAATTAGTATTATTGAGAAATTTTATAAAGTACTCTGCATGCAGAAATTCTTAATAACACATTAAATCTTGTGAGCCTTATTTCAATATTTAATCCCCATTAGCACTTCTAAAAGTGTTTTATTGCACCAAATGTTGCTCAAAGTATTCGATAGTGCCATAAATTTGTCCACTCTGCACTGTGGGGTTGAAATGACTTGCTTCTATTCTATTTCAATATACTAAATGCTGAATTAATGATTCCAAAGGACAGTGTGGGCTGAATATGATGTTTGTTTTTAAACTGCAAAAAAAGAAATTTGACTTCTGATTAGAAAGCACATAATTGGAAAAGCATTTATTTCCAGTGTTACTTAGTTTTTAATATAGTTTTCCTCCTTAAGTTTTGGCATTGGAGAGCTACAGGCGGCAAAGATATTTAAAAATAATTTTTATCTTTTTTCCCATCAATTTCTAGGTACGGTTGTACCTACTGTATCTTTTCTCTAATTAGAGATGGCAGGTAGACTGGCTCATTACTTCTGCCTAATGAGCCAGGCTCCATGCCACCTCTCTAATCAGAAAAGAGATAGGTACAGAATGTTCCCACGGACTTATTATAAATCATTTTCTTTCTCTCCCGTGCTCCTTTTTTTAATCAAAAAATTAAGTCACTGTCCTCCATACTTTTGTCTACATCCAAGATGGTTTCATTCAGGAGAGGTAATTGTGCAAGAGATTACCGTAAGCTGAATTAAAGGTGCTCTCATGCAGTACCAGGCCGGCTGTCTCTGCTTTGGAACAGACACTGCCTCAATCGCAGGCATATCAAACGAAGGTCTACAGGAAATCAAGATGGCTTTTCTTTCTTTCTCTGGTTAGGCTTACCTTGTTTCCTTGTTTCTGTACTCAGGAAGCGACAGCTTCACGTGAGTGTTGGCTGCTAGAAAGCCTTTTCTTTGAGTCTCATCTCCAACTAGCATAACTTTCTAGAAAAATATTGTAGGGTGCCAATGACACTTTCTGTTGCTGTGGGCCTTGTCTTTGCCTCCTCTAGGAAATTAGTCAATGGACCATATGAATATTGTTTCCTGGGTTCTGTATCTGTATTAATGGGATGTGTGTGAGTGTGTGTGCTCAGTCATCTGATTTGCTCTGGCTGATTTTTAAATATACAAATAGAAACAGCTTAGACCTTCCATATCAACCAATGTGTCAGTTCCTTTTTAAGTACCGTTAGTTCCAGTCATATATTTATTTTAATTCCTTCAGTTGGGCAGAAAATGAAGAGGAGCTGTGGTAACAGGCATGTAATTATAAACAGTCTCTAAAGTCACTGTGGTGATAAACTACAATAGCCCTGCAAATTTTGGATATAAAAGTAAAAAATCTCATGAATCAAAGTATTTCAGAGTAATTTCTGAACTCTTATCAACAGAGTTCTAATTTCCTTTTAAATGTTGGTTTCTCTACATTACTTTCTTAAAATAACTGGTCATTAAGGAATCAGGGAACTTTCGTTGTGTAGCTGTGAAAGCAAATATACAAGGAAGAAAAAGATGATCACCTAATGCTAATGCCAACTTCCCTTGCATTCCATGTTTTCTAGGCATTGTATCTTCATTCACTTGCTTGTTCTTTCTGGAGTTGGAATAGTATTTTTATTTCTACTATTGTCCGAAAGGTTATCAATAACATTTCTAACTTCAGCTATGTATGGAAAGCCAGTTTTCCTTTTAGTTTAGCTGGAGATAATACTAAAATTTTTCTGAGAGAATTCTTGTTTTTAATTAGGTAAAAAGTAAAGAAATAGAAAAATGTAGAAATTGATGAATTGAGACAGGTAAATGGAATGGAAATAGACTATAGGAACAAGATCTATAAAGGTATTAAAAAAACAAACAAGTGTTAGTCGCTCAGTCATGTCTGACTCTTTGTGACTCCTTTGGTTTATACCCGCCAGGCTCGTCTGTCCATAGAATTCTCCAGGCAAGAATACTGGAATGGGTGGCCATTCCCTTCTCCAGGGAATCTTTCTAACCTAGGGATTGAACCTGACTCTCCCACATTGCAGGAAGACTCTTTACCATCTGAGCCACCAGGAAAGCCCATATAATGCTGTAGAGGAGTTTAATTAAGGATGAAGGAGTTTCAGAGCATTGCGGAAGAGATATCTAGCAATGCTATTAGGACAAGTGGCCAACTATGTTACAAAAATAAAAATATAATTTAAATGTGTACCTTGCAATCATAATTAAATAAAAACTGCAGATGAATTAAAATTTAAATGTGAAATGTATAATCATGAGATAGTAGAGGACAGTAAAAGGAAATGTTTTCATAATCCTGGCATATTGAAGATTTTTATTAGCATGATATCCTGGCCAGAAATGGTAAAGCAAATATATTGAAGCATCTGACTGAGAATTTAAAATTCAAACAGTGCTTATCATTTTGTATATAGTTTGGCTGGGAATAAAAAAGAGAATACTAGTGTTGGAAAGAGTTTGCGATAACCTGGCAAGCTATGAAAAGTAAAAATATGAAAGCTGTGTCATCCAAGTGTTCTCCTTCCAGGACATATCTCTCAAGAATATGATTAAATAAGGCTTTAAATATGTACATGAAATGTTAATTGTAGAATTACTTAAGGTAGCAAATAATTGGAACCAGTTAGAAACTTCAAAAGAGAATGGATTAAAATAAATGATAATTTATGTCTCCAATGGAAAAGTGTATATTATTAAGAAAAATGAAATGTCTGTTGGTCAAGACTTGGCAACACATTCATGATGTGTTATAATATGAAAAATGAATGAGCATAAAGTATAATATAATCTTTAACATGGTTTGAGGAAATGCAAATTTGCACCGGATATTGAACTCTCTGTACATAGAAATTATTATTGCTATAATAATTAGTGCCTGAGAAGCAAGGTAATTGTTTTTGGTTTGAATCTGGCTTTGCTTCTTAAAAGTCAAGTGACTTTGGCAAAAAATTTAACTTCTCAATCCAGTTTCCTAATTTGTTTGTTCATCTATAACATGTTTTTGATATAGTTTTCAAAGCAACTGTAAAACTTTTAAATAATATATACTTGGTTTATGTTTGTTATTCAATGAAAGTTTGCTATTATAAATATTAATGTTATAATAATTTAGGTATTACTCTTATTGACTTTGTGAAATTTAAGTATTTTAAAATAATGGTCCTGGCCGACATTCAATTTTTGGCTCAAAATAAAAATTTTCCTAGGGTGAGTAAGAAAAAAATTTTAATTTAGGACAGTGATGTACAGTATGTTTAAAACGGCTATATTTTGTGTAGGTAAGCTCCACAAAATAAGTTCTTTCTCTGTTCAAAGATTAGTCCTCTCTGGTACTCTTCATTGTTTTTTTTTTTTTTTCCACAAATCGTGACATCTATCTGGTGTTATTTCTTTTCAGCCTGAAGGACTTCCTTCTTCATTGTTTATAGTTTGGCCAGTGGGAACAAATTCTCTCAGCTTTATGAAAAATGTCTTTAATTTGTTTTTACTTTTGAAAGATATTTTCACTGGATATAGAATTATACATTGTTAATTATAATTTTTTTTTAGCAGTTTAAAGATTGTTGTTTCACTGTCTTCCTGCCTTCATTATTTTTGATGAGTTATCAGCCATCATTCATATTAATATTCCTTTGTAGGGTATATGCCATTTTTTTATTGTTGCTGAAAATTTTCTCTTTGATTTTAATAGTTTAATTAAACTGCCTGGATGTAGTTTTCATAGTATTCATCCTAGTTGAGATTTGCTCAGATTCTTGCTTATGTAAATTGATGTTTTCACTACTTTTGGAAGTTCTGATAATTATCTCTTTAAACTTTTCTTTCTTCTTTTTTTTCCATTCCACATTCTTTCTCCTCTTACTCTAGGACTTCAATTATGTTTATGTCAGAGCATGGATAGTATTCCACAGATGTAGGGCATGTTTTTGTTTGCTTTTTTTTTTTTAACATACTCTTTTTTATTCTTAGCATTTCTCTTTGGATACTGTATATTGATTTGTCTTAGTAGTCACTGATTATTAATTTCTTGTTTGTATCTAGGCTGCTCTTAAGCTTATCTAGAAAATTCTTCATTTTTTAATAACAAACTTTTCATCTCTAGAATTTCCATTTGGTAACTCATTTGTAGGTTCCATCTGTCTGCTCATCATATTCCCTCATCTTTTCACACATATTGTCACCATTTCCACTAGATATTTTGGTATTTTTTGCCTTAGATATTTGGATCATTCCAACATCTGAGTCTTCCCTTGTGGCTCAGCTGGTAAAGAATCCACCTGCAATGTGGGAGACCTGGGTTTGACCCCTGGGTTGGGAACATCTCCTGGAGAAGGGAAAGTCTACCCACTCCAGTATTCTGGCCTGGAGAATTCCATGGACTGTTTAGTCCACAGGGTCACAAAGAGTAGGACACGACTGAATGACTAGAATTTTATGGAACATCTGAGCCATGTCTTGACTTTTTTTCTCTCTTTTTGTGATGCACTATGTTTTCTTGCTGTTTCATGTGTCTTAAAATGTTGTTATTGTGTGCCAGACATTTTGTGTAAGGGAATGAAAGAGATAGAAGTGTGTTTGTGTGTGTTAGTTGTTCAGTCATAGCTGACTCTTTGTGACCCCATGGACTGTAGCCCACCAGGCTTCTCTGTCTGTGGAATTCTCCAGATAAGAATCCTGGAGTGAGTTACCATTTCCTACTCCAGGGAATCATCCTGACCCAGGTACTGAACCCATATCTCCTGCATTGCAGCTGGATTCTTTACCATCTGAGCCATCAGGAGAGCCAGGTAAACAATAGTTACCTCCAGAGAAAAGAGCACTTCTGGTTCTATTAGGCCTCTGGAGTGTGTGTGTTGGCAGTGGGTGGGAGGAGGAAAGGAGGAGAGCAGCATCATTTGAAACTGATGTGGACTTGAGCTTTATTTCTCAGCTGTAATATAATTTAGTTCACCGCTGCTTTCAGATGTTTGACGACAGAATTAGGATGGATGTAGACTCCCTCTACTGTGGGCAGGAATCCCTCAGAAGAAATGGAGTGGCCATCATGGTCAGCAAAAGAGTCCGAAATGCAGTACTTGTATGCAGTCTCAAAAATGACAGAATGATCTCTGATCATTTCCAAGGCAAACCATTCAATATCACAGTAATTCAAGTCTATGCCCCAACCAGTAACGCTGAAGAACCTGAAGTTGAACGGTTCTATGAAGACCTACAAGACCTTTTAGAACTAACACCCAAAAAAGATGTCCTTTTCATTATAGGGGATTGGAATGCAAAAGTAGGAAGTCAAGAAACACCTGGAGTACCAGGCAAATTTGGCCTTGGAATACAGAATGAAGCAGGGAAAAGACTAATAGAGTTTTGCCAAGAAAACGCACTGGTCATAACAAATACCCTCTTCCAACAGCCCAAGAGAAGACTCTACACATGGACATCACCAGATAGTCAATGCTGAAATCAGATTGATTATATTCTTTGCAGCCAAAGATGGAGAAGCTCTATACAGTCAGCAAAAACAAGACCAGGAGTGGACTGTGGCTCAGACCATGAACTCCTTATTGCCAAATTCAGACTTAAATTGAAGAAAGTAGGGAAAACCACTAGACCATTCAGGTATGACCTAAATCAAATCCCTTATGATTATACAGTGGAAGTGAGAAATAGATTTAAGGGCCTAGATCTGATAGATAGAGTGCCTGATGAACTATGGAATGAGGTTCGTGACATTGTACAGGAGACAGGGATCAAGACCATCCCCATGAAAAAGAAATGCAAAAAAGCAAAATGGCTGTCTGGGGAGGCCTTACAAATAGCTGTGAAAAGAAGAGAAGCGAAAAGCAAAGGAGAAAAGGAAAGATATAAGCATCTGAATGCAGAGTTCCAAAGAATAGCAAGAAGAGATAAGAAAGCCTTCTTCAGCGATCATTGCAAAGAAATAGAGGAAAACAACAGAATGGGAAAGACTAGAGATCTCTTCAAGAAAATCAGAGATACCAAAGGAACATTTCATGCAAAGATGGGCTTGATACAGGACAGAAATGGTATGGACCTAACAAAAGCAGAAGATATTAAGAAGAGATGGCAAGAATACACAGAAGAACTGTACAAAAAAGATCTTCATGACCCAGATAATCACGATGGTGTGATCACTGACCTAGAGCCAGACATCTGGAATGTGAAGTCAAGTGGGCCTTAGAAAGCATCACTACAAACAAAGCTAGTAGAGGTGATGAAATTCCAGTTGAGCTATTCCAAATCCTGAAAGATGATGCTGTGAAAGTGCTGCACTCAATATACCAGCAAATTTGGAAAACTCAGCAGTGGCCACAGGACTGGAAAAGGTCAGTTTTCATTCCAATCCCAAAGAAAGGCAATGCCAAAGAATGCTCAAACTGCCGCACAATTGCACTCATCTCACATGCTAGTAAAGTAATGCTCAAAATTCTCCAAGCCAGGCTTCAGCATATGTGAACCGTGAACTTCCCGATGTTCAAGCTGGTTTTAGAAAAGGCAGAGGAACTAGAGATCAAATTGCCAACATCCGCTGGATCATCGCAAAAGCAAGAGAGTTTCGGAAAAACATCTATTTCTGCTTTATTGACTATGCCAAAGCCTTTGACTGTGTGGATCACAATAAACTGTGGAAAATTCTGAAAGAGATGGAAATACCAGACCAACTGATCTGCCTCTTGAGAAGTTTGTATGCAGGTCAGGAAGCAACAGTTAGAACTGGACATGGAAATACAGACTGGTTCCAAATAGGAAAAGGAGTTCGTCAAGGCTGTATATTGTCACCCTGTTTATTTAACTTATATGCAGAGTACATCATGAGAAATGCTGGACTGGAAGAAACACAAGCTGGAATCAAGATTGCTGGGAGAAATATCAATAACCTCAGATATGCAGATGACACCACCCTTATGGCAGAAAGTGAAGAGGAACTCAAAAGCCTCTTCATGAAAGTGAAAGTGGAGAGTGAAAAAGTTGGCTTAAAGCTCAACATTCAGAAAACGAAGATCATGGCATCCGGTCCCATCACTTCATGGGAAATAGATGGGGAAACAGTGGAAACAGTGTCAGACTTTATTTTTTGGGGCTCCAAAATCACTGCAGATGGTGATTGCAGCCATGAAATTAAAAGATGCTTACTCCTTGGAAGGTAAATTATGAACAACCTAGATAGCATATTCAAAAGCAGAGACATTACTTTGCCAACAAAGTTTTGTCTAGTCAAGACTATGGTTTTTCCTGTGGTCATGTATGGATGTGAGAGTTGGACTGTGAAGAAGGCTGAGCGCCGAAGAATTGATGCTTTTGAAGTGTGGTGTTGGAGAAGACTCTTGAGAGTCCCTTGGACTGCAAGGAGATCCAATCAGTCCATTCTGAAGGAGATCAGCCCTGGGATTTCTTTGGAAGGAATGATGCTAAAGCTGAAACTCCAGTACTTTGGCCACCTCATGATAAGGGTTGACTCATTGGAAAAGACTCTGATGCTGGGAGGGATTGGGGGCAAGAGGAGAAGGGGACAACAGAGGATGAGATGGCTGGATGGCATCACTGACTCGATGGACGTGAGTCTGAGTGAACTCCAGGAGTTGGTGATGGACAGAGAGGCCTGGCGTGCTGCGATTCATGGGGTCGCAAAGAGTCGGACACAACTGAGCGACTGATCTGATCTGATACGAGACTCCCTCTGGTGCTAGTAGGGACTGCTGTCTTCTTATTCTATAACTGATTTCTGCTACCTCTCACTTTTCTGTTAGGGATGAGAACAGTTGTTGGTCTCAACTCTTCTGTGTAAGGCTTGTTACTTTTTAGAATGTATTCAAATTTCTCTGTGTTTTCTACTTTCTGATGGTTTAAGTAATGATTTAAAGCTTATCTGGCTTACTTTGGTTGTTTGATCTAAAATGACGGTTTCAACTTTCTATACCTGAAGCACAGGTAGAAATCCAACTCTTACTGTAACACTTGATAAGCACATTTTCTGTCTTTGACCACCTCTTTGCTTAACTCTGCACCTCTCTTGGTTCTTAACCATGGCTGGTCTCTGGCATTCTGGTCAAGGGAGGTACCTATTACTAGGCCCCAAAGATTATTTTGGTAGCATTTGGGAATTGACCTTATTTGTTACCTCTTCTAATTTTTTCTGGAGATTTTTGGCTGTTTACATAAGTTTTCTTTGGTCTTCCTGAAATCTATTCACTGCCAATATTTAACACTGAAATTTTTTGAGGATTCTGAATCCTTGTTGTTAGATTATCTCAACTCATTAGTGGCCTTTTTCTGTTTCTTGATTTTGTGAAGCAGTTTCTGTCTTACGACACTTGAACCATTGGTTATTTCTTCATTCAGCTCAAACTTTTACCTTCTAGGGGTTGATGATTAATTTGAATATTTTGTAGTCATCTGTTACTTGTTCAGGATAACACCTTGCCTTTCACTGATTTTAGCTACCAATTCTAGAGGTGAATTTTCAAATTTTCCTCAATCAAGGAATTTTATTATAGTGTATATACTGTGTAATTGTATAATACACATATATTAATCATATCTGACTTTATATTGAATGCTTGTTTTTTTGTTATTGTTGTCTGCAATGATATTTTATTTAAATCTTTATTTTCTTTCTTATGGTTCCATGACAGCTGGAGTATATTCTTATCTTTTTGTTACTACTACCTAAAAGCAACATTAACAATAAACAGAAACACAAAATGCATTCTAAATTTTCTGGCATAAAGCCCTTACCATTGTGAGCATTAAAAAAATAAATCAGCAAGCTTCTTTGACTCTCTATTCTAGAGCCATCATTTTGGAAGTTCTGGATTTTTTCTGATTTGCTTTTATAGTTGGATTCAGAGTACAATGTTTTCTTTTGTGTCACACTGAAGTAAATAGAAATTAGGTAATTAATCTGAATCCCCATCATGCATAATTTTAATTTCAATTAGAACTTTTGATAGAAATGAGGAAAGGAGGTTATCTAAGTCTTTGTAGAATGGACACAGATTTATTTATTTTTGTTCTATTACATTGGCAGGTTTTTTCTTACATATGTGAATCTATTAATGGTATTGTCAAAATGCTCAGTCTTTAAGCTTTGTTATTTTCAGAAGTGAAGATTCTCAGTATGATATCATACTAGGTTTTTTTTTTAATAAAAATTCACAGTAATTATCTTTCTTTTAGCCCATGAGTGGGTATCTCTATTTAAAGGCAACTGTGCCAATCATTTGGAGAAGGCAATGGCACCCCACTCCAGTACTCTTGCCTGGAAAATCCCATGGATGGAGGAGCCTGGTAGGCTGCAGGCCATGGGGTCGCTGAGGGTCAGACATGACTGAGCGACTTCACTTTCACGCATTGGAGAAGGAAATGGCAACCCACTCCAGTGTTCTTGCCTGGAGAATCCCAGGGACGGGGGAACCTGGTGGGCTGCCGTCTATGGGGTCTCACAGAGTCGGACACAACTGAAGTGACTTAGCAGCAGTGCCGATAATTATACTTCCAGTTCTAATTCTAAAATTGTTTTGGTTCACAAGGACAGATCTAGTCTTAATAACTTGTTGCTATTTCCATTCATTTGACTTTGCTAAGTTGCTTCAGTCGTGTCCGACTCTGTGCGACCCCATAGATGGCAGCCGACCAGGCTCCCCCGTCCTTGGGATTCTCCAGGCAAGAACACTGGAGTGGGTTGCCATTTCCTTCTCCAATGCATGAAAGTGAAAAGTGAAAGGGAAGTTGCTCAGTCGTGTCCAACTCTTAGCAACCCCATGGACTGCAGCCCACCAGGCTCCTCCATCCATGGGATTTTCCAGTCAAGAGTACCGGAGTAGGGTGCCATTGCCTTCTCCTCATTTGACTTTAGCATGTTTATTAACATCTAACTTTCTCAAATAGAAATTGTTGTTATGCCAGTGAGTTTTCTAGGTAATGGTCATTTATGGCCTTGAAATATCAAAAGGTTCTTAACCCTCTCTCCCATTCTGTATTCACATTTATTATTCTTGTGTCATTTTTATACCTTATGAGATTTTTTATACCTTGTATAATTGCCAGTTTTATAGACTAAAGATTGTCAAATATTAACTATTTCAACCTTAAGTTAATATGTATATGCTGCTGCTGCTGGTAAGTCACGTCAGTTGTGTCCGACTCTGTGCAACTCCATAGATGGCAGCCCACCAGGCTCCTCTGTCCCTGGGATTCTCCAGGCAAGAACACTGGAGTGGGTTGCCATTTCCTTCTCCAATGCATAAAAGTGAAAATGAAGTCGCTCAGTCATGTCTGACTCTTCGCAACCCCATGGACTATATAGTCTCCCAGGCTCCTCTGTCCATGGGATTTTCCAGGCAAGAGTACTGGAGTATATAAGTATACTTAAATAATACAATACATACTATTATCTTCATGTTAAAATTTATAAAAGTTGCTTCACCTTGGGAAACAACTGTAAAATTTCACCTTGGAAAGCAACTGTAAAATTTGTTTTTGAGTATTTTTAATTTTTAAGTCTGATTCATTCATTTTGCATGCTTTATTAATATTCCATTTTATGAATAAAAGCATACATTATTTATTTGTTTCCATGCTGAGAATTTTCTTCTTATAATTTATGAAATTTCACATTTAACATATGTTTCTCGTGGTACACATTTGTTTTACTTCTTCCTTGATAATTGGAAACCCTTTCTTTTCCCTGCTTAATTGCCCTGGTTAATTACCTACAGAACAGTATTTACTACAAGTGGCAAATGTGGATATTGGACATGGCAGACAAGTAGTCTTGTACCTTCGAATATGATGTTAGCTATGGATTTTTCTAAAATCCCTTTCTTATATGAAGAATTTCTCTCTTTTTCAGGGTTTACTGTTTTTATAATGCAAATGTTGGCATTTGACAAAGGCCTTTTTCTACGTCTAAGGAGATAATCATTTGTGTTTTGTCCTTTATTCTATCAGATTGTGCATTATTTAGTTTTCATATGTAGAATGAGCCTTGAATCTCTGGGAGAAATCCCAGTTGCTTGTGGTGTATAATCCTGTATTTATGTTGTTGAATTTGGTTTACTAGTATTTTTTTTGAAGATATATATTCATAAGACATTGATCTGTAACTTTCTTTACTTGTATAGTCTTTATTGGGTTTGTTCTCAGGGTAAGATAACTTCATAGAATTATTTGGGAAGTGCTTTTTTTTTAAAATTCATTTATTTTTTATAGAAGGATAATTGCTTTACAGAATTCTGTTGTTTTCTGTCAAACCTCAACGTGAAGTGTTTTTACCTTTTATATTTTTTGGAAGAGCTTGTGAAGGCTTGACATTTTTCCTCTTTATTTATTTGACTGCACTGGGTCTTAGTTGTAACTTGGGGAATCTTTCAGCTGCAGTATCAGGGATCTAGTTCCTCGACTTGGGATCGAACCAGGACCCTTTGCATTGGGAATGTGGCACCTCAGCCACTGGACTACCAGGGAAGTCCCCATTGTTTCTCTTCTCTAATTAAGATAAATAAATTAAAAAAAAAAGAAAAAAAAATAAATGTTTATAAGAATTTAGTAAAGACGTGGATCCTGAATTTTCTTTGTGGAAAATAACTTTTTTAAACTAAATAAATCTTCTTTTTTTATTATAGCCATATTAAGAATATCTGTTTCTTCTTTTTTCATTCACTATTATATTTGATTTTGTTTCTTCCAGTTTTACTAAGATATAATTGACATACAGCACTATTTAAGTTTAAGGAATACAGCACAATGATCTCATTTACATACATCATGAAGTGATTTTTACAATAGTTTTGGTGAACATTCATCAACTTATATAGGTATAAAACTTAAGAAATAGAAAAAAATGTTTTCTTATGATAGCTCTTGAGATTTACTCTCTTAACAGCTTCTGTAATGATATGCAGCAGTGTTAATTAAATTCATCATATTGTATATTATATCACTAGTACTTACTTATACCTGGAGGTTCATACCTTTTGACTGTCTGCATCTCCTTCCCCCTTCCCTCTACTCTATTCCCTCTCTGTTAACCATAAATTTGATCTCTTTTCTATAAATTTGTTTTTAAAATTTTGTAGACCTATAACACTATGTTAGTTTCTGTTACTCAACTTAGTGACTCAAAAATTTTGTATTTTAAATGGTCATAACAATAAATCTAGTACCATATATTACCATGCAAAGATATTATGCAGTTATTCACTATATTTCCCACACTGTACATTTCATACCTGTGACTCATCTACTTTGCAACTGAGAGCTTGTGCCTCTTAATCTCCCTCACCTATTTAATTCCTCCTCCTTCCTCCTCCCCTTTTACTGCATCTATAAGTCTGTTTGTGTTCTGTTATGTTTGTCCATTTGTTTTATTTTTAGATTTCAAATTTAAGTAAAATCATACACTACTTGCCATTCTCTTTCTGGTTTATTTCATATCTTCAGAGTTCATCCTTGTTTTTGCAAATGACAGGATTTTATTTCTTATGGCTGAGTAATACTCCATATTCTGTTTGTGTATGTGTGTATATATACCTCATCTTCTTTATCCATTCATCTATTGATATACATTTTGGTTGCTTCCATATTTGGTTATTTATAATATAATAATGCTACAATGCAAAAGAGGTGCATATATCTATTCTAATTAATGTTTATACTTCTTAGGATAAATACTGAGAAATGACACTGCTAGATCATACAGTAGCTCTATTTTTAAATTTTTGGGGAATAACCATACTCTGCCATAGTGGCTGCACCAGTTTACATTCCCACCAGTCAGGGTTTTCCTTTTTTCCTTGCCAAAATCTGTTATTTGTTGTGTTTTGATAATAGCTACTTTGACAAATATGATGTAATATCTTACTGTGGTTTTGACTTGCATTTTCCTAATGATGTTGATCATCTTTCATTTGGCTGTTGGCCATTTGTGTATCTTCCTTGTAAAAATGTCTACTTAGAGCATTTTTCAACTGGGTTATTTGTTCATTTGTGGAATTGTATGAGTTATTTATTTTTGATATTAAGCACTTAACATGTATCATTTGCAGATATCTTCTCTTATTTACTAGGGGGCATTTTCCTTTTTTTTCTTTTAAATTTATTTTTATATTGATGGATAATTGCTTTACAGAATTTTGCTGTTTTGGCATTTTACTTTTAATGATGGTTTCCTTCTCTGTGCAAAAGCTTTTTAGTTTGATGTAGTCTTGTTTGCTTATTTTTGCTTTGTTTTCTCTACCCAAGGATGCATATAAAAAAAAAATTATGAAGACCAATGTCAAAGAGAACATACCTATTCTTTCTTCTAGATGTTATATGCTTTCAGGTCTTACATTTAAATTTTTAATCTATTTTGAATTTATTTTTGTGCATAATGTGATAGTAGTCCAGATTGATTCTTTTGCATGTAGTTGTCCACTTCTCCCAACACCATTTGTTAAAGAGATTTTTCCCTATTTTATGCCCTTCCCTCCTTTTTCATAGAGTAATTGCCTGTATTCACTACATTCTTTATTCTAATCCATTGATCTACATCTGTTTTTGTGCCAATATCATACTGTTTTGATTACTATAGCTTTATAGTATGGTTTGAAATCAGGGAGCATGAGACATCTGGGTCTTTCTCAATAATGTTTTAGCTATTTGGAGTCTTTTGTGTTTCCTTGCAAATTTTAGAATTATTTTGTTTGTATGAAAAAAAAAGTCATTGGTATTACATTGAATCTGTAGATTGGGATTGGGATTGCATTGAATCTGTAGTCATGAAGATCTTTTGGGTCGTGATGATTTTTTGGGGTCATGGAGATCTTTTTTGTACAGTTCTTTGTATTCTTGCCACCTCTTCTTAATATCTTCTGCTTCTGTTGGGTCCATACCATTTCTGTCCTTTATTGAGCCCATCTTCGCATGAAGTGTTCCCTTGGTATCTCTAATTTTCTTGGAGAGATCTTTAGTGTTTCCCATTCTATTGTTTTCCTCTATTTCTTTGCACTGATCACTGAGGGAGGCTTTCTTATCTCTCCTTGCTGTTCTTTGGAACTCTGCACTCAGATGGGTATATCTTTCCTTTTCTCCTTTGCTTTTCACTTCTCTTCTTTTCACAGCTATTTGTAAGGCCTCCCCAGACAGCCATTTTGCTTTTTTGCATTTCTTTTTCTTGGGGATGGTTTTGCTCCCTGTCTCCTGTACAATGTTATGAACCTCTGTCCATAGTTCACCAGGCACTCTGTCTATCAGATCTAATTGCTTAAATCTGTTTCTCACTTCCACTGTATAATTGTAAGGGATTTGATTTAGGTCATACCTGAATGGCCTAGTGGTTTTCCCCACTTTCTTCAATGTAAGACTGAATTTTGTAATAAGGAGTTCATGATCTGAGCCTCAGTCAGCTCCCGGTCTTGTTTTTGCTACTGTATAGAGCTTCTTCATCTTTGGCTGCAAAGAATATAATCAGTCTGATTTCGGTGTTGACCATCTGGTGATGTCCATGTGTAGAGTCTTCTCTTGTGTTGTTGGAAGAGGGTGTTTGCTATGACCAGTGC
The DNA here is from genome assembly GCF_032452875.1 of Bos javanicus. Lineage (NCBI taxonomy): Eukaryota > Metazoa > Chordata > Mammalia > Artiodactyla > Bovidae > Bos > Bos javanicus. Next base: position 20,419,881 of record NC_083883.1, on the reverse strand, counting down.
ATTCTCTTGACAGAACTCTATTGGCCTTTTTCCTGCTTCATTTTGTACTCCAAGGCCAAATTTGCCTGTTACTCCAGGTGTTTCTTGACTTCCTACTTTTGCATTCCAGGTCCCTATAATGAAAAGGACATCTTTTTTGGGTGTTAGTTCTAAAAGGTCTTGTAGGTCTTCATAGAACCATTCAATTTCAGCTTCTTCAGCATTACTGGTTGAAGCATAGAGTTGGATTACCATGATATTGAATGGTTTGCCTTAGAAACAAACAGAGATCATTCTGTCATTTTTGAGACTGCATCCAAGTACTGCATTTTGGACTCTTGTTGACTATGATGGACTATAAAGAAAGTTGAGCACTGAAGAATTGATGCTTTTGAACTGTGGTGTTGGAGAAGACTATTGAAAGCCCCTTGGACTGCAAGGAGATCCAACCAGTCCATCCTAAAGGAAATCAGTCCTGAATGTTCATTGGAAAGACTGATGTTGAAGTTGAAACTCCTGTACTTTGGCCACCTCATGCAAAGAGCTGACTCATTTGAAAAACCCTGATGCTGGGAAAGATTGAAGGGAGGAGGAGATGGGGACAACAGAGGATGAGATGGTTGGATGACATCACCGACTCAATGGACATGAATTTGAGTAAACTCCAGGAGTTGGTGATGGACAGGGAAGCCTGGCATGCTGCAGTCCATGGGGTCACAAAGAGTTGGACACAACTGTGCGACTGAGAACTGAATCTGTAGGTTATTTGGGTAGTTTTTTTTTTTTGTAAATTTTATTTTATTTTTAAAGTTTACGTAATTGTATTAGTTTTGCCATATATCAAAATGAATCCGCCACAGGTATACATGTGTTCCCCATCCTGAACCCTCCTCCCTCCTCCCTCCCATACCATCCCTCTGGGTCGTCCCAGTGCACTAGCCCCAAGCATCCAGTATCGTGCATCGAACCTGGATTTGTTAGTGTATTCAACTGCAACAGATTTCTCTACATTAATATTATAACCTGCAACATTATTGATTCATTGATGAGCTCTGGTAGTTTGTTGGTGATGATATCTATTTCTTGAGTCAGTTTCAGTAGTTTGTGTCTTTCTAGAAATCGGTCCATTTGATCTGGATTACCTAATTTTGGCCTACATTTTTCAGGGATTCCCTTGTCATCTTTTCTTGTCTGTAAGGTCTTTTGCAATGTCCCCTCTTTCATTCCTGGTATTACTAATTTGAGTCTTGGTCTCCTCTTTTCTTTGTGTGTGTAGCTGAAGACTTGTTAAAGATGCTGTTCATTAAAAAAAAAAACAACACAATTTTTGTTCTTTCTGGTTTTCCTGATTGTTTTAAATTCTATATTTCATTTGTGTCTAATCTTAATAATTGACTTATTTCAGTATGCTTTGGATTGAGTTTCCTCTTTTTTTCTAGTTTTTGAAGGTGGAAGACTAGGTTATTGATTGGAAAATTTTCTTTATTAATATAGATGATTATAGTTATATATTTCACTTTAAGCATTGTTTTATCTGAAACTCATAGAGTGTGATATATGTTCATTTTTATTTGTCTCAAGGATTTTCTAATTTGCTTGTGATTTCCTCTTTGACCTATTTATTGTTGGGAATATGTTGGTTATAGTTTATGTAATATATGTCTTTTTTTATTTTTTAACTTTCAAATTATTTGTTTCCTTAAGCTTGTCTATTGTAGAAAGCATATAGTTGAATCATATTTATGTTTTGGTTTTCCATTCTGCAAATCTACTTTTTATTGTATTTAAACCATTTACATTTAATGCAATTATGATAAGGTAGTTAACTTTGTAATATTACTTTGCTCTTTGTTTTCTAAGGCTTATGCCTCTTTTGTTCATGTATTCTTTTGTGTTAAATAGATGTTTTTGAGTATACCATTTTAATCCTCTTGTTATTCTTTTTACTATATTTGTTATTTTATTAGTAGTTTCCCAGGTTATCACAGTTGCCTCTAAACTTATAATAATCTAGCTTGAATTAATACCAACTTAATTTCATTAGTATACTCAAACTTTGTGCTTATTGTTTGTTCTTATCCCCCTTGTTATTGTCATTCAAATTATGTTGTTAACACAGATTTATAATTACTATTTTTATTCATTTCTCCTTTTAATTAAGAAAAAGAATTATAAGTAAAATATTTAAATAATATTTATGTTTGTGTAGTTACTTTTAAAAGTGTTCTTTATTTCTCTACATGGACTAGAATTATTGTCTAGTGTCCTTTCATTTCAGTCTGAAGACTTCCTGTAGTACTTCTTATAAATTAGGTCTGTAAGTCATTAGGTCTATAAATCATAGTCTCGGTTTTTGTTTACTTTGGAATTTCTTCATTTGTCCTGCATTTTTTATGAATAGTTTTACTGGAAAGAGAATTTTTGGTTCATATTCTTTTCTTTTTTCCTTTGTGCTTTAAATATGTCATCTCACTATCATCTGGCCTGTATGGTTTCTGATGAGAAATCTTGTTAATCTTATTGAAGATACATTGTATAGATGGATCATTTCTCTCTTGGTGCTTTCATAAATTTCTGTTGGAATTTCAGCAGTTTGATTATGAAATATTGTGTACAGTTTTCTGAATTATCCTTCTTGAAGTTAATTGAGTTTCTTGGATGTATACATTTATGTTTTTCATCAAATCTGAGGAGGTTTATGATTATTTCTTTAAATATTTTTCTTGCTCCTTTCATTCTCTCTTCTCGTGGGACTAGTGTTATGGTCATATTTGTATACTTGATGGGGAATCCCACAAGTCCCTGAAGTTCTGGTTAATTTTTGTATTTTTTTTCTTTCTATTCTGCAGACTAATCTCAGTTGACCAGTTTTTAAGTTCACTGTTTTTTTTCTGCCCATTTGCATCTACTGTTGAGTCCCTTTAGTGAATTTTTCTTTTTCGATAATTTCTGTCTCATATAATCATCTTTTCTATTTGCTCAGACATCATTCTGATACTTTGGTTCTCTAGATATGGTTTCCTTCCGTTTTTTGAACATGTTTAAATAGTTGATTTAAAGTCTTTGTCTAGTAAGTTTAATGTATGGGCTTTTAACTGGCCCAGCTTATATGACCCCTTCCCCTCAACTGTTTATCAGCCATACTTTCTTGTTCCTTAGCATGTGTCATATTTTTTGTTGAAAACTGGGCATTTTAGATAGTGTAATGTAGCAGATACAAAAATCAGACTCTTTCCTTCCCCAGGATTTTTGTTGCTGCTGTTTGCTTGTTTAGTGACTTTCCTAAACAAATTATATAAAATACATATTTTTGTCATGAATGGTCATTGAACTCTCTGTTCAGTTAGCATGTGTGAGTGTGCACTCTAGTGTGTTAGTCGTTCAGTCATGTCTGACTCTCTGCGTCCCATGGACTGTAGCCCACAAGCCTCCTCTGTCCGTGGGATTCTCCAGGCAAGAATACTGGAGTGCATTGCCATTCCCTTCTCCAGGGTATCTTCCTGACACAGGGATCAAACCCAAGTATCCTGCACTGCATGCAGATTCTTTACCATATAAGCCAATAATGGAAGTTCAGTTCAGTTCAGTTGCTCAGTCATGTCCGACTCTTTGCAACCCCATGAATTGCTGCATGCCAGGCCTCCCTGTCCATCACAAACTCCCGGAGTTCACTCAGACTCACGTCCATTGAGTCAGTGATGCCATCCAGCCATCTCATCCTCTGGCGTCCCCTTCTCCTCCTGCCCCCAATCCCTCCCAGCATCAGAGCCTTTTCCAATGAGTCAACTCTTCGCATGAGGTGGCCAAAGTACTGGAGTTTCAGCTTTAGCATCATTCCTTCCAAAGAAATCCTAGGGCTGATCTCCTTCAGAATGGACTGGTTGGATCTCCTTGCAGTCCAAGGGACTCTCAAGAGTCTTCTCCAACACCACAGTTCAAAAGCATCAATTCTTCGGTGCTCAGTTTTCTTCACAGTCCAACTCTCACATCCATACATGACCACTGGAAAAACCATAGCCTTGAGGTTTTCATAAATTCTTAGAGCCAATAATCTTTTTAGTCTCTTTTGAGGGCTCTATTAGTCTGTTGCCATATACCTTTAACATTCAGTTGGTCAGATTAGCGCTCTTCTTTAGTCACCATTTACTGCTTGTGTAGAATTACAAGGTCAAAGAGAGGTGAAAGTTTAAGTTCTCAAATGTCCCTCGGGGATGTACATGTTCCTGGACATATACATACCCCTTTGTATGAGCATGGCTTTCTAGATTCCCAGGAAATCTTTGCAAAGCCCCCTATGGATGTGTCATTTCTCAGCTTTTATCTCTTTTTTGTTTGTTTGTTGTTTTCCCAAGCTGTTATTGTTGCCTTAGGCAACTATAATGTTAAGCAGTTGCCACTGATTATTTTCAACAAACATCCCAGTTCAGTTCAGTTCCTCAGTCATGTCGGACTCTCTGTGACCCTCTGGACTGTAGCATTTCAGACATCCCTGTCGATCACCAACTCCCGGAGCCTATTCAAACTCATGTCCATCGCATTGGTGATGCCGTCTAACCATCTCATCCTCTGTCATCCCCTTCACCTCCCACCTTCAATCTTTCCCAGTATCAGGGTCTTTTCCAAGGAGTTGGTTCTTTGTATCAGGTGGCCAAAGTATTAGAGTTTCAGCTTCAGCATCAGTTCTTCCAGTGAATATTCAGGACTGATTTCCTTTAAGATTGGTCAGATCTCCTTGCTGACCAAGGGACTCTCAGGAGTCTTCTCCAACACCACAGTTCAAAAGCATCAATTCTTCAGCGCTCACCTTTCTTTATAGTTCAACTCTCACATCCATACATGACCACTGGAAAAACCATAGCTTTGACTAGACGGACATGTGTCAGCAAAGTAATGTCTCTCCTTTTTAATGTGCTGTCTAGGTTGGTCATAGTTTTTCTTCCAAGGAGCAAGCATCTTTTAATTTTATGGCTGCAGTCATTGTCTGCAGTGATTTTGTCCCCCAAAATAAAGTCTGTCACTGTATCCATTCTTTCCCCATCTATTTGCCATCAAGTGATGGGACTAGATGCCATGATCTTAGTTTTCTGAATGTTGAGTTTTAAGTCAACTTTTTCACTCTCTTCTTTCATTTTCATTAAGAGGCTCTTTAGTTCTTTGCTTTCTACCATAAGGATGGTGTCATGTGTGTATCTGAGGTTATTGTTATTTCTCCCAGCAATCTTCATTCCAGCTTGTGCTTTATCCAGCCTGTCATTTCACATGATGTATTCTGCATATAAGTTAAATAAGCAGGGTGACAATATGCAGCCTTGATGTACTCCTTGCCCCATTTGGAACCAGTCTGTTGTTCCATGTCCAGTTCTAACTGTTGCTTCTTGACCTGCATACAGATTTCTCTAGAGGCAAGTCAGGTGTCTGGTATTCCCATCTCTTTCAGAATTTTCCACAGTTTGTTGTGATCCACAGTAAAAGGCTTTGGCATAGTCAATAAAGCAGAAATAGATGTTTTTCTGAAACTCTCTTTGTTTTTCGATGATCCAGTGAATGTTGGAAATTTGATCTCTGGTTCCTCTGCCTTTTCTAAATCCAGCTTGAACATTTGGAAGTTCACAGTTCATGTACTTTTGAAGCCTGGCTTGGATCATTTTGAGCATTACTTTGCTAGTGTGTGAGATGAGTGCAATTGTGTGGTAGTTTGTACATTCTTTGGCATTGCCCTTCTTTGGGATTGGAATGAAAATTGACCTTTTTCAGTCCTGTGGCCACTGCTGAGTTTTCCAGATTTGCTGGCATATTGAGTGCAGCACTTTCACAGCATCATCTTTTCAGATTTGAAATAACTCAATTGGAATCCCATCACCTCCATAGCTTTGTTCATAGTGATACTTCCTAAGGCCCACTTGACTTTGATTCCAGGATGTCTGGCTCTAGGTGAGTGATCACACCATTGTGGTTTTTTGGGTCATGAAGATCTCTTTTGTATAGTTCTGTGTATTCTTGCCACCTCTTCTTAATATCTTCTGCTTCTGTTAGGTCCATACAATTTCTGTCCTTTATTGTGCCCACTTTTGCATGAAATGTTCCTTTGGTATCTCTGATTTTCTTGAAGAGATCTCTAGTCTTTCCCATTCTACTGTTTTCCTCTATTTCTTTTCGTTGATTGCTGAGGAAGGCTTTCTTATCTCTCCTTGCTATTCTTTGGAACTCTGCATTCAAATGGGTATATCAGCCAGAACTGTGTCTGAGTGTCTCCTGTGGAGGTATGCGTCAGCAGTGGCCTGCCACAGGGGAAGTGTCTCTGGGTGCAGCAGACCTGGGTATGGCATAAGCCCTCTTGGAGGAGGTTGCCATTAACCCCACCCTAGAACTGCCGAACTTACACAGAACTTAAACAGACTCTTGGAGGGCACCAACAAAACCTTGTGTGCACCAGGACCCAGGAGAAGGAAGCAGTGGCCCCACAAGAGACTGACCCAGACTTGCCCAGGAGTATCCAGGAGTCTCTGGCAGAGGTGTGGGTTGGCAGTTGCCTGCTGCAGGGTCAGGGGCACTGAGTGCAGTGGTATGTGCAAGGGACTTTTGAAGGAGGTTGCTATTATTTTCATTACCTCCACCATAGTTTGGCCTCAGGTCAAGCCACAGGGAGGGAACACAGTCCTGCCCATCAACAGAAAATGGGATTAAAAATTTACTGAACATGGTCTCACCCATCAGAACAAGACCCAGTTTTCCCTTCAGTCAGTCTCTCCCATCAGGAAGCATCCTTAAGCCTCTTATCCTTCTTCATCAGAGGGCAGACAGACTGAAAACCACAATCACAGAAAACTAATGAAACTGATCACATGGACCACAGCCTTGTCTAGCTCAGTGAAACCATGAGCCATGCTGTGTAGGACCATCCAAGATGGATGGGTCATGATGGAGAGTTCTGACAAAATGTGGTCCACTGGAGAAGGGAATGGCAAACTACTTCAGTATTCTTGCCTTCAGAATGCCATGAACAGTATGAAAAGAAATGACCAAGCTCTGAGTAATTTCAAGCCATACATGTGGGGTTTTTATAGTACCACTATCAGATTAAATAATGACAGTTTTCTGAGATTAAGGCTTTAAAGGAACTCCAACACCACTCTCATTCCTCCAGTGGATGCTAGGCTCTATTTTTCGCTGTGATCATAGAATATCCAATATCAAGATTAACCATTGAGTGATGGAGAGGAGGACAGCAATTGAGAAAGTTAAAATGCCACAAAATATGCTATTCTTATTGTTATTCACCCATTAAACCACACACACACACACCCTGGATTTTTGCAAATCTTTGGTCGATTTCCATCATTTTAGAGTGTCATCATTTTAACATTCTTTGCTAGTGTTATTATTGCTTTTATGGCAGAATCTTCATTTGTTCTTACTTTGCCATTCCTGATCACACTGTGTAATTTCTCTCATCATTATCTTGCACCTTTATCAGCAGGCATAACCTTCATTTGTTAGATTTATAACTAGTATTCATGTTTTGGGACTAATATAAATATTACTTTAAAACTTCTTTCCAGGAGAAGGAAATGGCAACCCACTCCAGTGTTCTTGCCTGGAGAATCCCAGGGAAGGGGGAGCCTGGTGGGCTGCCGTCTCTGGGGTCACACAGAGTCAGATACAACGGAAGCGACTTAGCAGCAGCAGCAGCCGCAAGTAACTGTTACCTACGTGACATGTGGCATCAAAGTCATCTTTCCCAGGATGACCAACAGTGGTGGGGGGGATCATGCTTAACATTCCTGGGCAGTTTAAAAGGACAGACAATAGTAAATAACAGGAAATAATAAAATAACTTGAAATTAAAAAAAATATTATACACAAAGTCATGATGCAAAAGAATAATTTTCCTTCTTTTTGTGGGGAGCTTCCCAACCCAGGGATTGAACCCAGGTCTCTGGCAATGCAGGCAGATTCTTTGCCAAATGAGCCACCAGGGAAGTCCAAGAATAGTGGAGTGGGTATGCTATCCCTTCTCCAGAGGATCTTCCTGACCCAGGAATCAAACCCGGGTCTCCTGAATTGCAGGTGGATTCTTTACCAGCTGATCTACCAGGAAAGCCCAATATTTTTCCTAATAGTCTTCAAATAGTTTTAACCTTTAAGGCCAAAGAACTAAATAGACATTTCTACAAAGAAGACATACAGATGGCTAACAAACACATGAAAAGATGCTCAACATCACTCATTATCAGAGAAATGCAAATCAAAACCACTATGAGGTACCATCTCACACCAGTCAGAATGGTTGCAATCCAAAAGTCTACAAATAATAAATGCTGGAGAGGGTGTGGAGAAAAGGGAACCCTCTTACACTGTTGGTGGGAATGCAAACTAGTACAGCCACTATGGAGAACAGTGTGGAGATTCCTTAAAAAACTGGAAATAGAACTGCCTTATGACCCAGGGATCCCACTGCTGGGCATACACACTGAGGAAGCCAGAAGGGAAAGAGACACGTGTACCCCAATGTTCATTGCAGTGCTGTTTATAATAGCCAGGACATGGAAGCAACCTAGATGTCCATCAGCAGATGAATGGATAAGGAAGCTGTGGTACATATACACAATAGAGTATTACTCAGCCATTAAAAAGAATACATTTGAATCAGTTCTAATGAGGTGGATGAAACTGGAGCCTATTATACAGAGTGAAGTAAGCCAGAAAGAAAAACACCAATACAGTATACTAACGCATATATATGGAAGTTAGAAAGATGGTAACAATAACCCTGTATATGAGACAGCAAAAGAAACACTGATGTATAGAACAGTCTTTTGGACTCTGTGGGAGAGGGAGAGGGTGGGATGATTTGGGAGAATGGCATTGAAACATGTAAAATATCATGTATGAAACGAGATGCCAGTCCAGGTTCGATGCACGATACTAGATGCTTGGGGCTAGTGCACTGGGACGACCCAGAGGGATGGTATGGGGAGGGAGGAGGGAGGAGGGTTCAGGATGGGGAACACATGTATACCTGTGGCGGATTCATTTTGATATTTGGCAAAACTAATACAATTATGAAAAGTTTTAAAATAAAATAAAAAAAAAAAAAAAAAAAAACTTCTTTCCAGTAGTTCATCACTAGTGTATAGAAATTGAATTGATTTTTATACATTCAACTTGTTGCTAAATTCACTTATTACTTCTAGTAGTTTTTGTATAAATTTACTGGGCTTTCCTAAGAGACAATTATATTACCCATGAATAGAGGCAATTTTATTTCTTCCTTTCCAGTTGGTGTGACTTTTTAAAAATTTAGCCTTATTGCAAAACTACTCTTTTTATCTTGATTTATGTATTAGATTATTTACTCAGTTTTCCTATTGAAGTAATTTTGCTATGCCACCAATCATAATGTGGATATACTGCTTCTTTCCAGTAATTACATATTTTCTAAATATACAACCATGAGGGCTTTCTGGTATGATTCATATCTGTTTACTTGATCAATTTATGTAATTTAACTAATATTTGCCATATGAATATTTTTCAAAGAAAAATCATTTTATTGTTTATTCCAGTGAATATCTGTTGCTGTAAAGCTGGCAGCTGACAAAGGAATTAGTAAAATTCACTCTTATGACTGTGTCCTTGATTTTATGATATTCTCCCCCAAAATCAAATCATAATTCTCCTGTTTGGAGTGGATGATTCACATTAACTCTAGATCTTTAGTGAACTTTTTTAACTTTAAAAATTCCCTTCAAATATGAATTCTGTGGTAGAAGATGTGATTGTTCTATGTTCAGATTCCAAATTTGAAAACTATAACTGTTTTTAAAGGTCATAAAACCTAGTCCCTTTATTTTACAGATGATAAAATAGATTTCACAATCCCTCTGCAGCAAAGTGTCCCTTTATTGCTAAAATATAGGAAATGAATTCAGATTTATTAATATTGAGGTGTACACCTTCACTTCTATACCCTAGTCTGACTTCTATGACTTGGAGACTGTAATAGCCTAACTGGTCTCACTGCTTCTACCCTTGTCTTCCTGTATTCTGTTTTTAACACTTTGGAATAAACCTGAGTTCATGTCACTTCTCTACTCTATGCTCTCTAGAAACTTCCTATTTTACACAGAATAAAACCAAAGTACTAATAATAGGCTCCATGACTTTTCACAATTGGAACCCAATTACCCCATCCCCCTGCTGACCACCACAGCAGCCAGTTACTTGTCTGGCTGGCTTGTCTGACTTAATTTTCCAAGAGCCTCCCTTCTCTTACTCTGCTTCGGGGTACTGACTTCTTGCAGCTCCTCTAGTATGCCAATCATAGTGGCTTAGGGGGTCTGTGCGTTCATTGACTTCTGTCTGGAATATTGCCCCAAGATGTATACATGATTCATTCTCTTTCTGTTCTCAATGAGACCTCTCTTTAACATACCATCCAAATTAAATTCCAGCTATGCTCTCTATGTAGCTCTAATTTTCCCCATTTTAATAGTATTTATCATATTTTAATATACTATATGTTACTCATTTATTATGTTCATATAACTGCTGGAATATAGGCTCCACAGTTGTTTTTTTGGCTTTTTGTGCCTGTTTTGTTAACTAATATATCCCCCAAACCCATGAAAAGTCCTAATGTGTGAAAGGCTGTCAATAAATATTTGTTGAAGGAATGAACGAAGAAAGAATGAAAGCACCTTGATAATTTAAATCCATGATTCAAGCTTTGAGAAAATAACAATGATCATCAATTTTGCTTTCGGTGATATTAAGCCTTTCAAAAATCACAAGTGATTATCCCTTATTTGTTATGATCTGTATTTTCTGGGTACTTTGAAATAAAACATTCCCTAGTGGTTCTATATATAATGTTTTAGACTTTTTAAAAAAATACACTGAAAAAACAAATTGGATAATATGGAATACATTTCATAATATATATTTTTTCTCTTTGATAACTCATTATGTTAAATGTACAAAATATTGACTAAATTCATTACCTGGGCCTCCATAACAAAATACCACAAACTGCGTGGCTTATAACAATAGAACTTTATTGTCTCACGGTTCTGGATGCTATACATCTGAAATCAAGGTGTTACTAGGTCCATGTTCTCTTTGAAACCTCTAGTGGAGAGTCCTTTGCCTTTAATTAACTTCTGGTGGTGGCCACCAAGCCATGGTATTCCGTGACTTATACAGTTACATCACTCCAAACCCCACCTTTGTCGTCACATGGCCTTCTCATTGTGTGAATGTGTTTCTACCAGGCACTTTCCTCTTCTTACAAGGACACTAGTCAGGTTAGGTCCTACCCTAATGATATCACCTTAACTTGATTATATCTGCAAAGACTCTATTTCCATATAAAGGCATGTTCATAGGTGCTGGGGGATGACTTCAATATGCAGTTTGGGAAGAGTACCATTCAACCTGTAACAATAGCTTTTAAATTGGGGAGGGTATTGCTTGATGGCATAGCATGCTTTGAGGATGTTGGGAAACTTCTTGTTGCTTCATTAGTAAGTGCTGCCAAGAGCAGAATCAGTGTTAATCTCTTTAGTGTCCCTAGCCAATGCTGAAGTGAATACTATAATTATTTCAATTAGCCTACTTCCTGTATATCAATTGGAAACCTTTAGATTCATGAAGAAATATTCATATGTGAAATGTTATTTTCTTAAGTATAGCCTTTAATATAATTATAAGAAGAAATAGAAATATATACACACAAGCACAAACACAAACACATGTCCTTTTTATGCCCCTGAATCTCACCCGTTTTGCTCATTCATCTCCCCCTGCTTCTGAGATCAACATCGAAACTATTTGGTGTGCTAATTCTACTTGGCATCATTTATTCACCTGGTATAACCTCACTCTGTCCCAGGTTCCTCTGAGTCACCACCAAGGAACTGCAGCAAAGGCTCAGCAAACATTTTTAAAAACTCTATTATTAAGATAAAATTAAAAAATAGAATTGTTTAAAAAAACACATTTGAGGAAATAGTCATTTGGTGATTGGCCATTGCTCTAAATTTAATTTAAAAACAGTTACTGAATAGGCATTGTATTTTAGATCATATCCTTTTTTGTGTCCCCATGATTTAAACTCTAGCTAGAATTTTGCCATTTTCATTGTTTTTCTTATTATTAAAACAAACAAGCTTTCTTACATTTTTCTGTTCCTACTGTCCATCAGCTTATCTGTTAATGCATTGTAAATAAGCATTTGCTGAATTGATAAAATTGTGTGTGGTTTAAAGTTGATATCTACCCATATCTTGAAAAGTTACCTAATTCAAAGCAGATTGGGCTCTGAACTTGACTTGTTTTATAAAAATACTCATGTGGTGATGGAATTTTGAGACATGTGAGTAACTCAGAACTCATAAATAGGAGGTTTACAATCTATCCTCACTTATTGCAGGCTTTCTAAATGAGGCATTAATCTTAATTTGTAGAGTACCTAAACTGATGCCCTGAAGCTTGGTGATTGAGCAAGTGGAATGGAAAAATGGGGAGTCATCTCTCAGTAATGTGAATGCTCTGAAAATCACATAGGAAACAGATGAGAATCACATTTAGGACTGATGAAATGATAGATTTATGTTTATAAACTACGGAGAAATTTGATTTGGGGAAGATATTCGGGATAGAGATTATAAGTTGTGTCAGTAAGTAGGCTCACCAAAATAATAACTCTGACATAAGGCCTATAAAGTTTATAGAAATAACTATGATCATTACTGTTATTCATTTGTAATTAGTAAAATATATACTGTTCAGTGATGAGGGCATGACAACCCACTCTAGTATTCTTGCCAGGAAAATCCCATGGACAGAGAAGCCTGGCGTGTTATGGTCCATGGGGTCACAAAGAGTCATACACGACTGAAGTGACTTAGTACACACACTGGTCTATAAGAATTTGAAAAGGCTGTGATATAAAGCACTTCCACCTATTGACCAAATTACTAGTAAGGAGATTAAAACAGTTAAAAAAAGAAGTCTCTCAACCAGTAAGCCCAGGAGCAAATGACCTCACTGGTGAATTCTAGGAAGTATTCAAAGAAGATTAAATACCTAGTCTTCTCAAACTCTTCTTTGATGAACATAGATAAAAAAATTCTGAACAAGATATTAGCAAACTGAATCCAAAAAGACATTGAAAGGCTCATGCATTGTGATAAAGTGGGATTTATTCCAAGGATGTAAGGATGGTTCAGTACCCACAAATCAATTGAGGTGATAAGTCACATCAGCAAAATGAAGGATAAAAGTCATATGATCATCTCAATACATGTATAAAAAGCATTTTACAAAATTCAACATTAATTTATGACAAAGACTCTCAGCAAAGTGTTTATAGAGGGACTATATCTCAGCATAAAATGGCCATGTATGACAAACCCACAACTAACAATGGTGGAAATATGAAGGCTTTCCTGTAAGATCAGGAATAAGACAAGAATGCCCTCTCACTACTTCTCGTCAGCATTGTTTGAAATTCCTATCCACAGCAATTAGCAACAAATCCCTGGTAGCTCAGCTGATAAAGAATCCACATACAGCGCAGGAGACCCTGGTTTGATTCCTGGGTCAGGAAGATCCCCTGAAGAAGGGATAGGCTACCCACTCCAGTATTCTTGGGCTTACTTCCCTGGTGGCCCAGATGGTAAAGAATCTCCTGCAATGCAGAAGACCTGGGTTCGATCCCTGGGTTTGGAAGATCCTCCGGTGGAGGGCATGGCAACCCACTCCAGTATTCTTGCCTGGAGAATCCCCATGGACAGAGGAGCCTGGTGGGCTATAGTCCATGGGGTTTCAAAGAGTTGGACATGATCGAGTGACTAAGTACAGCACACAAGAAGTAAAAGGAATCTAAATTGGAAAGAAAGAAAAGAAAAACTGTTGCTGTTTGCAGATAACACATTATTGTTGTTGTCGTTCAATCACTAAGTCATGTCCAACTCTTTGCGACCCCATGGACTGTAGCATGCAGGGAAAACTATCACTATTTGCAGATATCATGTTATGGAAAACCTAAAGACTGCCTGCCAAAAGCTGTTAGAACTGATAAATAAGGCAAGTTGCAGTATATAAAATCAATATACAAAAATATGTCATAGTTCTATACACAAATAATGAACTAATGAGGAAGAGAAATTAAGAAAACAATCATATTTACAATTGCATCAAATTGGTAAAGAATCTGCCTGCAATTCAGGAGACCTGAATTTGATCTCTGGGTTGGTAAGATACCCTGGAGAAGGAAATGGCAACCCACTCCAGTATTCTTGCCTGAAAAAGCCCATGGACGGAGGAGCTGGCAGGCCACAGTTCATGGGCTCACAAAGAGTCAGACACGACTTAGTGACTAAACCACCACAAAAGCAAAATAGGAATAAATTTAACCAAGGAGGTAAAAGACCTGTACGTTGAAAACTACAGGACACTCATGAATCAAACTAAAGACACAAATTAGTGGAAATTTATTTCTTATTCATAGATTGGGATAGTTAATATTCTTGAAATGTTCATCTTATCCAAAGAGTTACTCTCTCAGTGGTGTCCAACTCTTTGAGACCCAAGTTGTAGCCCACAAGGCTTTTCTGTCCATGGTATTTCCCAGGCAAGAATACTGGAGTGGGTTGCTGTTTCCTTCTCCAGGGGATCTTCCAGACCCAGGGATCAGATTCGGGTCTTCTCATTAAAGGTAGATTCTTTACCATATATGCCACCAGGGAAGCCCCAGAGTGAAGACTGCAGCCCAGGAGACAGTACCTCTGATAGCTCTTAGAGACTGCTTCATCTTATCCAAAAAATCTATAAGTTCAATGCAACTCTTTTCAAAATTTCAAGGGCATATTTCATAGAACTAGAACAAATAATTCTAAAAGTTGTAGCAAACCACAAAAGATCATGAATTATCAAAATGATCTTGAGCAAGAAGAACAAAGCTGGAAGAACCATCCTCCCTGATTTCAAACTCTACTACAAAGCTGTAGTAATCAACATTGTATGGTGTTGGCACAAAAACACACAGATCAATGGGACAGAATTGAGAACCCTGGATTGTGCCCATTAAAAATTTAAAAAACTCATCAATACAGAGAACAGTTTACTGGTAACTGTAGGGGAATGTGGTTGAGAGGGGTCAAAACCGATGAGGGTGTCAACTTGTATAGTGATGGGTGATAACTAGATTTGTGGTGACCACTTTGTACTATATACAGATGTTGAATTATAATGCTGTACAACTGAAACTAATATGAATAAAAACGTTTCATAGCTTTAAAAGAATTTCACTTGAACATTTGTCAGACATTGCTTGGAAAACTGAGATTTCATATATATATATATATATATACACACACACATATGTATATATATATTACAGGTTCAGAGCAGTTTGTTGGAAGAATGCAAGATTTTCGATTATACCAAGTGGCGCTTACAAACAGGTAAGCTGATGAAAATTTTATACCTGAAGTGTAAGGATAAACTCATTTAAGTAAGAATATCATGAATATTTTGAATTTTCCACCTTTACAGTATTTAACACCATCTAATTAATGTTTTTAGTGTTTGCTTTGGCTTAGTCTATGGTTTTTATTCACTAGTGCTACTCTGTGGGTAACTGATAACATAGAATTGATCAAATTCTGTACAAATGATTTCTTCTAAGAAAACTAGACTTTTGAACAAGTAGTAGTGTATAATTTAGGATGTTGTTGTTTTGTTGCTAAGTCATGTCTGATTCTCTTGAGACCCCATGGACTGTAGCCCACTAAGGGCCCCTGTCCATGGAATTTCCCAAGCAAGAATACTGAAGTGGGTTGTCATTTCATTCTCCAGGGGATCTTCCTGACCCAGGGGTTGAACTCGCATGCCAGTTCTTTACCACTAAACCACAAGGGAAACCTCTAATTTGGGATAAAAGTGAAGTAAAAGTTGCTCAGTCGTGTCTGACTCTTTGTGACCCCATGGACTATATAGTCCATGGAATTCTCCAGGCTGGAATAATGGAGTGGGTAGCCTTTCCCTTCTCCAAGGGGATCTTCCCAACCCAGGGATTGAACCCAGATCTCCCATACTGCAGGCAGATTCTAGAGTGGGTATCCTATCCCTTCTCCAGGGGGTCTTCCTGACCCAGGAATTGAACCAGGGTTGCTGGCATTGCAGGCAGATTCTTTACCAGCTGAGCTATCAGGGAAGCACTTTATACATTTGTTTAAATGTTCTGTTTGAAGTTGTTTCTGATACTTATGAAACTGCTATATCTGCCTTTTAAAATTGCTTTGCCGAATTTGTAAGTACTAGAGAATGTAGAACAAAGGAACTGAGTACTTATATTGATGTATAGAAAAATCTCAAGAGACTGGACTACTAGACTTCGAGACAAAAAGAGTAAGTAATTTGAAGTATTGTTATATATTTCTATTTCCAGTGAATAAAACATTGTGTGGACTTGGACTATATTTATTGAAGTATTTCTTCATCTTGAGAATAGGTAGGAAATCTTTCTTAGGTGTTTTTTAAGGCATGCATATTTCCATTCTCCTCAGAAAGTTCAAGGAAAATTCAGCCTGAGATATCCTCTGAAGTTTGTTTCCTGAGTTATGATTTGATGATATAATATTACATCATTGTATGAATACGTTGATCTTATTCACTTGCAGAAGAAGAATGTTTATTCATTTTTATTCAAGGGAAATGTAGATTAGTATGGTGAATTTTCAATGACAGAACTAGTTCTTGTAAATTTGAGAGGCATTGCTCTTGAGATGAAGCGATGATCTTATGTCCATTAACAATATACACATTCTTTTAGTTAGTCTGTATGATCCAGAGATGCCTGAATATAGGATGCTGTAACACTGAAACACTTTCTTGGGGAGATTTATGGCCACTAGTCTGACAATCATTTAGATCACTTTTGTCTAAAATTCTGAAAAGCAGCATTGCTAATAAAGATTTTCCTCAGATAAACATTTCACTGGACGGTCACTGCTGGCCCTATGCCACACATGATGTCAAGTGAAAAGTATGAATGAGATTTAAAGAAGAACACATGCCATTCTGTGTTTTAAGTGAGTGAAAAAGGTGCCCGCCTCCTCCATTTGCCCTTAGAGGGGTCTGAGAGAAGTCTGATCTCTCAACTTAGACCTGGTTTGCTCTCTACTTAGACCTGGCTTGCTGGTGTTGGCCTATCTGAAATGTCTGGAAAGGCATTATGTGGGAGAATGCTTATAAATAGAATGACTGATTTTGCTCTGTATCAGTATATTGCCCTTAATGGAAAAATTAAATATATCTGCCTGAAATTGGCATTCTTCTTTGACTCTTGGCAGTGGCCATATGATCTGAAGCCATTGAAGCATTTTAGGGTGCCAGAATCTGTACTGATGAGTCACAGGAAACCATTGACAAATGGGTTTGGCCCCAGTCCCTTCTCCTAAAACAGCAGCAGATAAAATGATTTTCTTAATTCTTTCCATGGATGAACGGGGGACCCTATCTATAACTCATTATTTTCAATACATTATTGTTCACTCATAGTGATAAGTCAGCTTAACAATCTTAATGTTAATCTTAAAGTTAATGTTGCCTTTCTTTTAATCAAAAATAGGCACAATAAAGTATTATATTTTAACAAATATCTTGATTATCAGTCAAGGACTTGTGCATGCTTCTTGATGTATACAATTAACCCTTAAGAATGTGCTGATTTTACACAGAGAATAGACTTGTGGTTACTTGTGGTATCTTGTGGTTGTCAAGGGCGCAGGGTTTAAGGGAGGATACAGTGGGAGTTTGGGATTAGCAGATGCAAACTAGTATATTTAGAACGGATAAATAACAAGGTCCTGCTGTACAGCACAGGGTACTATATTCAATATCCTGTTATAAACTATGAATGGGAAAGAATATTAAAAACAATGTATGAGTATTTGTAACTGAATCACTTTGCGATACAGCAGCGATTGACAACTTTGTAAATCAACTATACCTCATTTTAAAAAATGCACTGTTTTTGAGATACAGTTTTTGAGATTGCATATGTTTGACTAGGAATGACTTTGATTTTATGTTGTGTTTAGCAAATTATTAAGGGTAAATGTCTGCAAATCAAAACATCGTGATACTGATAGTCATTGGTAACACCTCTTAGAAGTCCTGTCACTGTTGAGTTACTGGTCCTTACCATCTTCCTCTTGACTCCTACAGAGAGATTCAGGAAGTTTTCTCCAGAGATCTACCCAGATTGCATATCCAGTCACATTGCCGTTGCCCTGGCAGCCACCCTCGTGTCCATCGTTTGGAACAGCGGTACTGCATTCCTAATGACGCAGAAGACACAACCAAAAACAGGGTGTTACGGCTGAATCCTGAAGCCCATCCTCTTTCTTTTGTCAATGATAACAACGTTGGTACTTCGTGGGTGTCACATGTGTTTACAAACATGACCCAGCTTAGTCAAGGAGTGACCATTTCCATAGATTTGGAAAATGGACAGTATCAGGTAATTTGTAACAGTGGGATGCGTGTTAGTTTCCTTTGCATATTTCAACAAGCTACCACACATTTAATAGTTTTGCAATCATAAATTTATTCTCTTACAGTTCTGAATATCAGAAGTATGAAATCAATGTTGACAAGGCCATGCTCCCTCTAAAGGCTGTAGGGAAGAATCCTTCCTTGCCTTCTTCAGATGCTGGTGGCTCCTGGCATTTCTTGGTTTATGGCAGCATAACTCCAATCTCTGCCTCCATTTTTCATGGCCCTCTTCCTTGTACATCCAGGATTACCTCACCTTGAGACCCTTAATTATACCTGCAAAGACCGTATTTTCAAATAAGGTTGCAGTCACAAGTATCAAGAGTTAGTACTTGAACACATCTATTTGGGGAAACAATTTAACCAGCTATAAAGTGAAAGCTGAATTAGGCAATTGACCATTACTTCATCAAAGTAGTGTATCATAACCTATAAAATAAAAATATATCAAAGATATGCAGGCCCTAATTTTCTAGAGATTTGTATCAAAATCATATGAAATATGAAAACATTCTTTTCAATATTAAGTAGCACAAATTAATGTAAACTGTAGTCCTTATTGTAAATAACTATAAGAAGAAATATATAACAATTATTTTTAGAAAATGTTTTGTTCATGTCTTTATATGAAATGTATTAACTTCCACTTTATAAAATCCTTGAGAAGAGGGACATATATGCAGTTATAGAATGTGTTGCCTTTACTGTAGGCTATGGAATTTCTGATGTCTAATGAATATTTGGTAATTGTCGTTATAAGGAAGTAAGCTATTATGTTTGAACATAACAATTCCCGTGGTTTGATTTATACTGATGGGGTCAAACTTAAAACTTCAATGACAATTATCATTCATTTTCAGGTGTTTTATATTATCATTCAGTTCTCTAGTCCACAACCAACAGCAGTAAGGATTCAGAGGAAAAAGGAGGACAGCCTAGATTGGGAGGATTGGCAATATTTTGCTAGAAATTGCAGCACTTTCAGAATGAAAAACAATGGAGATTTGGCAAATTCTGATTCTGTCAACTGTCTTCAACTTCCCAAGTATGAATGTTTTTTAAAGTATTATCTTTGAATGCAGTTAGGAGTTAATTTGAATAGACTAATGTGCAGTAGTAACCTGCATGCAAGCTAGTTAAGCTGGTAGAGACTTCCTCTACCACCAATTTTCTTGAGGAAGATTTTTCTAAGACTATTTCTTAAGCTGAGTTTTAAACACTGTTTAAAATTCCCGTAAGACTTTATAGAGTATCTCTTGCTTACAGTCTCACTTGTGCTTTAAAATTGATTTTCAGATTAGCTACCAAGTTATATATATTAATAGGATTTTTATTATGTCCTCAGGGAAATATTTTACTATATTTTCTGGGATGCTCTCATATTGCTTGTGTATAAAATAGATGAAATGTTTGTCTCCAAGAATGAAGAATTCAAGCTATTACTGTTATAATGTCTGCTTTGTCAAAAAATATGAATAGCTTTTCATGATTTCAAATTTCATCAACAGTTTTCCTCCATATTCCTGTGGGAATGTCACGTTTAGCATCCTAACACCTGGACCAAATCAGCGTCCTGGATACAATAATTTCTATAATACCCCATCACTTCAAGAGTTCGTTAAGGCCACCCAAGTACGACTTCATTTCCATGGGCAGTACCATACGACTGAGACTCCTGTCAGCCCCAGACACAGATACTACGGGGTCAATGAAATCACCATCACTGGAAGGTAGGCTTATGACCAAGGTTCTGAGTGTGCTTTTCATGATGAATCTCGTGTCCAACAAATTTTGTCATACTCATTTAAAAATACATTAGCCTTTTAGAGAAAACCAGATTCCAGTCTCCATGTATTGACATTATTTCCTATTCTAAGATTTTGGGGGGAGATTTGTATGTGGGTCTTTGATGTACATAATATCACATTGTTAGGAAATCAATTTTAAAAAGCTGTTGGGTTTAGAAGTTATGATACCCTGAATCCAACTTAGAAAAGAATTGTCAAATATTTTGCTTATTTTTTTCTGGAATATAATTTTCAAGTGTTCTTGAAATCAAAGAGAAGAAGCTAGATTTGCAGTTACAACTGTAGTCCCAGCTAGTCTGTAAGTACTGAGCTTGATCTCCGTAAGTTCACAGTTTTATGAGGAATATCTGTTCTCCTATAAGGGAATAAAGGAAAATTATAGGACACTCTAAGGAATTTATAAATATCTGGCTCTAGTAGAGAACAAAGTTAAACAAATGAATAGTTGGAAAACTACAAGATAGCGTACTCCCTAGTATGGAAATGCTGCATATATAGACTCTACTTAGAATTGGTTTGTGCTAGAAGAATGATATATCCTGTGAATAAAGCACATATTCATAAGCAGACTGGAATATGAACATATAAATGTTATTTGTTAAGTCATAGCACAATGAAAAAATAGCTATTAAGTTTTCACCATCTAATTTTGAGGAAAAAGACCAATTGAAATGTGTGAACTTTATTCTTCAGTTTATTCTGAACTTTGTAGTCTCAATTCTGTTTTTGGTAGTTTCAGTAAATGCCTTTTCATGACAGTTTGCCACATGGTTAATGTTGGTACAAACCACTCAGAATGAGTTTGAAAATCAACTTCACATTTGGATATTGATGAAAATCCTTCCAATACTTCAGTGTTAATTTAAAACTGTTATGAATATTATTCATATGACTAAAAAGGAACTGAATTTTGTATTGGATAATAGACTTTGCCTCTTGTTGTTAAATTCGTATAGTGGATACATACATAGATCTTTAAATATACTCACAGTTGGGTTGGTGTTTCTAAGGAGTTGTTCGATGCTCATGTCCACAGGTGTCAGTGCTATGGTCATGCCAATCACTGTGACACAACAAGCCAGCCCTATAGATGCCTCTGCTCTCAGGAAAGTTTCACTGAAGGACTTCATGTGAGTTCTCTGTTTATGCGTGGGAATCTCAAAAAAGTGGGTGGGCTGTTGAATATAAATCCTTTAAACTTGACTTGGTCTAACTTCTCCTTATGAGTAAAAGTAAATTGATATGAACTTAAACTGTTAATTATTTCAGAAAACATTTTCATAGAGAAAAATGAAAGCTATGAGTAAAGTTGAAAACTTTATTTAAAAATACTCTGTAGGAGAAATAACAACTAATACTAAACCCAGAGGTTTTCTTTTTCCTTTTTTTTCTGTTTCATCAGCATTATCATATTTTATAAAGCAATTTTTAAGGCATATAAATAGATGGAACTAAGAAAAGGATCAGATTGCTACACCTAAAGGGTACATTTGTGCAAAGGTATATAAAGAGATCTTTATGTGATTGCATCAATCAAGTTTAATTTGTTGCTGATATCAGGAATTTTAATTAGTAGTTAATTTGAAAATCTATAGTGAAATCGCTTAGAAGTTACATTGCTTTAGTTTGTCTCTAATCATCAGGGTAAGTTTCATACTGGAAGTGGAAATTTAGCTTCATCTTTAGGAAGAAGAAGTAAATGAAAAAAAATTAAGAGAAACTTGTTAGAAATAAATATTCAGCACAAACATCAGTAATAGATGATATGAAAGAGGGTTACAGCAGCAGAAACAGGGTTACAGCAGAAATAAAAGTAAAGAGTATGGCATCTTCAGTAAATGGTGTTTGAAGCAATTGGTTGCCAACTTGTAAGAAAATAAAGTTACCTACCTCATGACATGTACAAAAATCTAGGTGCTTAAAGAATTAAATGTAAAAACAACTGTAAATTTATGAAAATAAAGGTTAGAACAAGAATGATTAACACTTTCACTTTCATATAAATCCACACATATACATTACATAAATGCATTCATATTTAACTGGAAGGATTATAATAAATAACTTACTGATACATTAATAATGCTAGGTAAAATAATAAATGAATATAATTTTAAGAAATTACCAGTCCTATGTGACAGAAATAAAGTATTTTATCCTATTTATAACAGTATTTTTGAAATTTTCTACATTGAATATGTGTAAACAATAGAATAATAAAATATATTTTATAACTTAAAAAATATTTCTAAATTTCAGGTGAGGTCTATATAAGCAAAACATGAAATACAAAAGAAAGAAGCATATCAGGAGTCATAAAAAAGTACTGACATTCTGTCATACAAGTATTCTTTATAAGTGAAGGCTTCTCTTGTGGCTCAGATGGTAAAGAATCTGCCTGCAATGCAGGAGACCTGGGTTTGATCCCTGGGTTAGGAAGATCCCCTGAAGGAGGGCATGACAGCCCACTCTACTATTCTTGCCTAGAGAATCCCCATGGACAGAGGAGTCTGGTGGGCTACAGTCCATAGGGTCGCAAAGAGTCAGACACAACTAAGCGACTAAGCACAATAGTGATAAGTGATGGGGCTGATTGAAAATATTTAACAGATAAAGATCTGAGATCCCTCTAAAAAGGAAATGCACACTATTCTACCTACAACTACAGATCACATTTCTGATACCAGATATATGGTTTTTTTTCCTACACCAAGCAATTCAGTTCTCTATGGATACCAACTGGGTGTACTACAATTTAATTCAGTTCTGACACTAATTGGAATTAGCACAGACCTCATGGGTTTAGAGCTTAGTCCTAGAAGACATCACTCACTTTAGATGCCAACTGCAAGTAGTGAGTCCCCAGGTTAACTACAACTTCTGTCCGACTTAGCTACAAATTAGAAGTTCCCCTAATGCACTCCTTGGGCTTGATAATTTGCTAAAAATGCTCACAAAACTCAAGTAAATAGTTTACTTATTAGATAACCATTTATTATAAAAGGATGCAACTCAAGCACGCCCAGATGGAAGGGATGCAAAGAGAATGTCAAGAGGAAGGGGAACAGAGTTTCCATGCCCTCTCTGAGCATGCCACCCTCTCAGCATTTCTATGTGTTTAGCAGTCTGCAGGCTCTCAGAGCCTTTTCAGGTAGAATTTTTATGGATACTTCATTACACATGATTGATTTAATCATTGGCCATTGAACTTGACCTTGAGCCCTTCTTACTTCCCTGGAGATCTAGAGGTGAGGCAGAAAGTTCCATCCCTCTGACCACTTGGTTGTCTTTGCTGGCACCAGCCCTTATCCTTAAGGTGTTTCCAAAAGTCATCTTGTTAAAATAAACTAATGTGGATAGGGACTTGTTATGAATATAAAAAGATATTTTTTACCTTTTTGTTCTGGAACTGTTTTAGGAACTGGGAATAGAAACCAAGTTTATAACAAAATATGCCCCTATCACTCTTACCAGTTAGGAAATAACAAGAGTTTTAGAAGCTGTGTGCCAGAGACCAAAAATATGTATTTTATTATGTCACAATCTCTAATACACAAAGAACACTTAAAAAATACTAAGGAAAATAATTAATACCATTTGTTGTTCAGTCACTCAATCATGTCCAAATCTTTGCAACCCTATGGACTGCAGCACACCAGGCTTCCCTGTCCTTCACTATCTCCCAGAGTTTGCTCAAACTCAAGTCTATTGAGTCAGTGATGCCATCTAAACATCTCATCCTCTGTCGTCCTCTTCTCCTGCTCTCAGTCTTTCCCAGCATCAGGGTCTTTTCCAATGAGCTGATCCTTTTAAACTGGTGGCCAAAGTATTGAAGCTTCAACTTCAGCATTAGTCCTTTCAATGAATATTTAGGGTTGATTTCCATTAGGATTGACTGGTTTGATAACCTTGCTGTCAAAGGTAATAATATTAAGGGGCTAATATACTAACAAGCAATTCACAAAGAAGACAATTTTCAACAAATGCATCAAAGTTTACCAACTTCACTTTTAATTAGGAAAGTGAAGATTATAATAAAATTTTGTTTTTAGCCTATCAGATTAGCAACAAATTTCAAAACTGATGACATTTAGATTTGAGAGAAGATGAATTTTGAATATAACATGGTGGAACTCCCAACTGGTACAAGATTTTTGGAGGATTATGTGGCCATGTGTATATTAAATTAAGGGGATTCCCTGGTGGTTCAGGCAGTAAAGAATCTGCCTGCAGTGCAGGAGACCGAGGTTCAATCCCTGGGTGGATAAGATCCCCTGTAGAAGGGAAGGGCTACCCACTCCAGTATTCTTGCCTAGGAAATCCCATGGACAGAAGAGCCTCGTGGGCCACAGTTCGTGGGGTCACGAAGAGTCAGACATGACTGAGCAACTAACACATTCACATGTATTAAATTTAAGTTGTAAATACAATGGATTACTTTATGTAGTTGTCATTCTAAAAAGCTGTTCTTCATTGACAAGAGTATGGAATGGTTACATTTGTATCTTTTGTTATATAAATATGAGATTATACATTAGTGTATTTTAGCTTTTAAAATGGCAGCACTGTCTCTTGATTCTTATATGACTTGCATGCTTTCCTGCCTTCTAGATCTTCCCAACTTGTGTGTTGTTAGTCACTTCACTTGTCTGTGTAGTTTGTTTTAGAATTTCATGGAATATCTTGTTGTAAAAACCATCTGTAAAGGATTTGACAAACTCCATTTTTGTCTTCTGAAGTTCTTAATCTAATTTGTTTTTCAACTACAGCATTAGTGTGTATATTCAATGGCAAGAATATTTTCTGAGATGCAGCATTCCTCTGGCACATTTAGAATGTCTTGCTAATAACCTTCGGTTTCAACTTAGGGTCTTTGATTTGATTACAGCCACCTTTATTTCTATGTGCTCAAACCAAAACTTCCACATTCTAATTCAGATGTCCCTTTGAACCTATACTCCAGATCATGGATTCATATTGCTGATTTTTTAATTTATACATTTGGTCTTTGCCACTAGTTAATCGATTTGAAAGAAAGAATCTTCTATATTTTTCACATATCTAACACTGGAGTCTTTGAGTGTGATTGTATTAGTATATCATGAAAAAGTCTCTAAACATTGATTTTAATGTTTATATGGCTTACCGTATTGTCGCAGAAGGAAATTATTTGAATTAACTTCATTGATTCACTCTTTATTCAGCTGTAATTGTGTATTTAAATTTTGGGCAATTTGATTTGCTCTTGATATTAAAATGACATTTATACTGTTTTTCTTGACTTCCCTGGTGGCTCAGATGGTAAAGCCTCTGTCTACAATGCCGCAGACCAGGGTTCAATCCCTGGGTTGGGAAGATCCCCTGGAGAAGGAAATGGCAATCCACTCCAGGACCATTGTCAGGAAAATCCCATGGACAGAGGAGCCTGGTAGGCTACAGTCCATGGAGTCAAAAAGAGTTGGACACGACTGAGTGACTTTACTATACTGTTTTTCTTAGTGTTGTCTCCTTTTGATCATTTAAAATAGACACTTCTGTTTTTGCAGTCAGTGATTTCTTTTATAACCTCACTCCTCCCCAAGTCCACTAATAACTCAATTAAAAAATGCTCGGGGATGAACTGAGTAGGACAGTTAGATCTGAACAGGTCTAGTAAATGAATACTGCTGCTGCTGCTGCTAAGTCACGTCACTTGTGTCCGACTCTATGTGACCCCATAGACTGAGGACTGCCTAATACTTTCATTTGATTCATTGTTTTTTGAGCCTCACTTGCTTTATTTTGGCTAGTTAGTTCCTGTCCCCTTTTCTCATCCCCATCTCCCTTCCTATTCATGCCCCATCCCATATTTTTCCCTTTTCTCTCTCTAAATGCTCACAGTTCAGTGATTGATATTTTTTTTTTTTTTTTTTTAGTGATTGATATCTTATGATTCTTGGGTGATTTCATGCTTCCTCTTAAAAATAGAGCCATTAAATAAGTCAAGGCTCTTGATTGGTTTCAGAAGTCAAGTTGGGATTTTCAGACTTGGTCTCCGGTGGTGACTGTTGAATTATGAACTAGGGAAATAATTATAATTTATGTTGAGAATATGTTTTAATGCTTCTTATTTAGACATTAAGTGCCTTTTGAAAACAAAAGTTTAAAAGTTAACTTTTATGTTATCTTCCTTCTTGTAGTATTTTGATAATTCATGAATTGTACCATAAATAAAAGAGCAACAAATATCATTCACTTCCTTCCCAAATGCAACTGAAGGGAAAAAGTCAATAAACTGTTAAGCTGAGTGATTTCTCAGTCCTATGGTATTTTCAATAGTGTGTTGAAAATGAAAAATGATTTTATGAGGTATTCATAGCATGACCTTTTCTTTTGTTATCACTCTAGATATTTTAATACATGTGGGACTTATATCTGAAAAAATTTCCCTACAATAATTTGAAAATATTCAAGTGTTTTTCACATTGTTCCACTTTTTAAATAACAAGTTTTAATATAAGCCATCCATATCCTATTGGAAACAATGTTCTCTTTAAAGATCTGGACATAATCCAAAAGGAGTGTCTTCAATTTCACAGTATTATGCTAGCCATTAATAATATTACTCAATAAACAGGACTTCTGTGACTTATATTACAGCCATTTGGCAAACAGATGAAAACGTAAGCCTTGAAAATATGCCAGTTCTTGGCAACTGTCAGTCCTATGAGAAAGTGTTTTTAGCAGAAGTGAAAATGAATGAAATTGGGGGAATGGAATGGTGAAATCAGAAGTGTGTTCATATACATAGTCATTCTAGAGACTTTTCTGTAAAATATTTTTTGCTTGTAAAGTTGATGTTGCAAACTGGTGGTTCTCAGGTGGGAACAGTGTTCAGTTTTTTAATTTCCAAGGAGAGTTTTCACCTTCCTTCCTTCCATCTTTTTATTACATCTCCGAGTTCTCTTAATTAGAAAGTCGTCCAACACGGGCATGCCCCCGTTCCCCATGGTAACAGCTGGTTAACTCATGGTAGCAGTTACCCTCTCTAGAGCATCATCACTCTTCACTTGCCACTGTATTTACTACTATCCTTAGCCGTATATCTTGTGACCTCATTCATGTTAACCATCTGGTCTTCAGACACTTTTAAGCTTGTAAACCCTAAAAAATAAAACTTACTCTAATATTTGAGACGTATACTAGTAGATTATTCTGGGTATAGTAAGATCAGCAGTCTGTTTCATTGTTCCTATTTATTTTGTCCATTCATAAAGTTAAAAAAAAACTAACAAATAACCCAAAACAACTCAATATCTGTAACCAAAGATACCATTGATTCTAAGATGAACTTGAAGTCATACTTACTTTTTCTTAAACGTTCCACTGCTTTTTGTGAAACTTAAAATACTTATCTCGAGGAGGCTCACTGATTCTCCTCAGTGCTGTTGGACTAGGAACTCTGACATATTTTGGTATGGTATCGGCAATTTTAAGGCTTTAAACACAATGTATTATGCTTTGAGCATAATGTATTATGGTTACCATAAATAATAATGGCATATTTCATTAATAGAGAAAAATTTGGAGCATTTGTCACATTTCTTCCCTCCAAATGACTGAAGCAGTGAGTAATTAATTTACTGGTCCATTTTAGGATTAATCTATGGCAAACAAATCCCAACAGACTAGATACTATTCAATGACTTTTGAGCAGAGTTGAATGTTTTAAAGTAGATTTCAGGATTACATGGCATCAGGCTTCTAATGGATCATATGATTGTTGATACTGTTTTAAAATGCTTAATGTTATTTGACTAATAACTGTCACTTATTCATGTATTTTTAATTTTTAAATAGTTTTTTGATAGAATTATAAATTCATATACTGTAAGTATTTATCATTTTTAAGATGAGTTCAAAGAGTAGTGTAAGGATTCATTCTATGGGGGAAAAAACTTATGCATTCAAAAGACAGTTGTTGTTTTTTTTTTCCTTTTTGTTGTGTATGTGTGTGTGTTTGTGGGGAGAGTGCTAACTCTAGCAAGCAATTCCTGAAGTCAGGACATCAGCTTCAACCTTTGGAGGTAAAGCAGCATTGATTACAGTCTTTCCTTAAATCCTAATGTCAGCCTGAGTCCAGAGTGGGAGGGGTGAATGACTGTTGCCCAGTGGCAGGTATTTTTTCCCATTACTTTTCCTTTAATCTTCACAAAAGCAAAGTTTTTATGCTTTCCTGCTATCCATACCAAAGGCCTTTGCGGAATATGTTCCTAATAAAGAGTAGGAGATCAATGGTCAGAAAAAAAAGAAGCGATACAAATATTTCTTGTTCTCTTTACCAAATTTTACATATAGGAATATCTTGTTTTTCTTTATAGAGTGACTTTCTTGAAGTATGATTTGCATACAATAGAATATACCCATTTAAAAATGTAGAGTTTGAGTTTTGGCAAATGTATAGCCTTGTTGTAATAACCACCCTGATTAAAATATAGAACCTTTTCCTCTCTGCAAGCTCTCTTTTGTGCTCCTTTGTAGTCAATATCTCCCCACCAACCCTGTTTGAAGAAACCACCATTTTGTCATTGTAGATTAATTTCATATCAAAGAGTTATTCAATAAATATTATTTTGATACATAGACTTCTAAATCCCACCCCACCCCAACTCCTTTTTACTTTTTAGATCATTTCCTAGCTAGTCATATTATTAGCTCTATAATAAAAAAGTACTTCTGGTCCACCTGCTCAGGAAGTCCATTATAAATTTCAAAAATATATGTTAAGTTCACAGGTGCAGAATGCAACCTAGGAATTGGAAACTTGTATAAGGAAATAACTAGTATATATCAGATAACATGGTGGCATAGCTACAATATAGCCATTAATTCTTTTCTCCTCCTATCTGGAACTTTATTTACCTGTTCTAAGAGTTCAAGTATTGATAGAATCTAGTTTTAAGAAAAGTGTTACCAGTTGAAACTTGCATCCTTAGAATTTTTCATTTTCTTTTAATAGTTGTGTTCACCTTTCAAGGGCTGTGGTCCAAGAATGATGCAATGATCAGTTCCTCTGCCAAGCACTGGCACTTTGTTGGCTGCTTAACTATTCTTTCATCATTTTGTGACATCATTATCTGCAAGGGTGGCCAAGCATTCATGGAGCAATTTATTAGTAACCGTGAATACTCCTTTATTCTTTGGCTCTGATTTGTGACCCTTTTATAACATTAATCTTAGATTTTATGAATCAACTAGGATCAAACTATCAGTATGCATTTTGTTAGTATTATAAATAGCAGAGCCAGCTTAAAACATTTTATATAATAACCCTTTCTACCATTCAACAATTTGAATGGTGCCATCGTCACACTCTACATTGATATTTATGTAAATGAGTATTTCCTGTTATTTTAGAGAGTATGTTCCTTTATGGAACTTAAGTCCAGAAGTATGAGTCATCATGACTAACTTGTGTCATATTTTTATTACACATTGAGCTTTCAGTTCAGTTCAGTTCAGTTGCTCAGTTGTGTCCGACTCTTTGCAACCCCATGAATCGCAGCATGCCAGACCTCCCTGCCCATCACCAACTCCCAGAGTTCACCCAGACTCACATCCATCAAGTCAGTGATGCCATCCAGCCATCTCATCCTCTGTTGTCCCCTTCTCCTCCTGCCCCCAATCCCTCCCAGCATCAGTCTTTTCCAATGAGTCAACTCTTTG
This sequence comes from Bos javanicus, assembly GCF_032452875.1. Lineage (NCBI taxonomy): Eukaryota > Metazoa > Chordata > Mammalia > Artiodactyla > Bovidae > Bos > Bos javanicus. The sequence goes on along the minus strand of NC_083883.1, from coordinate 20,389,822 downwards.
CATGAGGTGGCCAAAGTACTGGAGTTTCAGCTTCAGCATCATTCCTTCCAAAGAAATCCCAGGGCTGATCTTCAGAATGGACTGGTTGTATCTCCTTGCAGTCCAAGGGACTCTCAAGAGTCTTCTCCAACACCACACTTCAAAAGCATCAATTCTTCGGCGCTCAGCCTTCTTCACAGTCCAACTCTCACATCCATACATGACCACAGGAAAAACCATAGCCTTGACTAGCTGGACCTTTGTTGGCAAAGTAATGTCTCTGCTTTTGAACAGGCTATCTAGGTTGGACATAACTTTCCTTCTAAGGAGTAAGCGTCTTTTAATTTCATGGCTGCAGTCACCATCTGCAGTGATTGTGGAGCCCCCAAAAATAAAGTCTGGCACTGTTTCCACTGTTTCTTCATCTATTTCCCATGAAGTGATGGGACCAGATGCCATGATCTTTGTTTTCTGAATGTTTTCTATTTGCTAACAGAAATTTTTTACTCTAAATCTATTTCATTTTATATTATAGTTTTGTAACACTGATGAATTCATTTTCATGTAACTAGCATTTAGGCAGTTTATATTATAGAATCTACATTAGATGTTCACTTCATGAGTCAAAGTCAAGAATTTCATTTCCTATCTGACACATGGATGATATTATTAATCTTTGAAAAACACTTATTCTTGTTTCCCTGAAATAAGTATGTACATAAACACCTTGAAAATGTAAGTTTAAAACATGAAAAAGAGGTTAGGAGCAAGGGGATAGATTAAGACAGCTTTATAGAATAGAAATGATGAGCATATAAAAATGAAGACATATGGTATTTAAAGGGATAAGAGTAAAGAATTGACAAAAGTTGAGTAATGACCTGATCCTTCTTAATCCTAAATAGGCTATGAAAAATACACTGATAATATATAGTGATTCTGATGATTGCCAAAGACCAAGAGTAAATTTTAAAAAGTAGCCAGAGAAAAAGATAAATATTTATTGATATGAATTTATAAGAAATTGAAACTTCTGATATCTCAATTCACAATAGAAGCCAAAAGACAATGGAATAGTACCTTTGAAGTGCAAAGACAAAGTAACCAACAAACCTAGAATTGTATTTGTAGTTAAACTATCATTTAAACACAAAGGATAAAGAGTACAATTTATCTCTGACAAAAATTTATCAACTTTACCACTGGTGTAGATGCACTAAGAACATTTTTAAGGATATATTTTACAAAGAAATATAATTATTTCAGGAAAAAGGCCTGATAGGCAAAAGTGAACTGTGAGCAAGTAAACTAGCCAATACATATAAGCTAGGTTACCAAAATCAGATTGATTATATTCTTTGCAGCCAAAGATGGAGAAGCTCTATACAGTCAGCAAAAACAAGACCAGGAGCTGACTGGCTCAGATCATGAACTCCTTATTGCCAAATTCAGACTGAAATTGAAGAAAGTAGGGAAAACCACTAGACCATTGAGGTGTGACCTAAATCAAATCCCTTATGATTATACAGTGGAAGTGAGAAATAGATTTAAGGGCCTAGATCTGATAGATAGAGTGCCTGATGAACTATGGAATGAGGTTCATGACATTGTACAGGAGACAGGGATCAAGACCATCCCCATGGAAAAGAAATGCAAAAAAGCAAAATGGCTGTCTGGGGAGGCCTTACAAATAGCTGTAAAAAGAAGAGAAGCGAAAAGCAAAGGAGAAAAGGAAAGATATAAGCATCTGAATGCAGAGTTCCAAAGAATAGAAAGAAGAGATAAGAAAGCCTTCCTCAGCGATCAATGCAAAGAAATAGAGGAAAACAACAGAATGGGAAAGACTAGAGAGCTCTTCAAGAAAATTAGAGATACTAAGGGAACATTTCATGCAAAGATGAGCTTGATAAAGGACAGAAATGGTATGGACCTAACAGAAGCAGAAGATATTAAGAAGAGGTGGCAGGAATACACAGAAGAACTGTACAAAAAAGATCTTCACGACCCAGATAATCACGATGGTGTAATCACTGACCTAGAGCCAGACATCCTGGAATGTGAAGTCAAGTGGGCCTTAGAAAGCATCACTACGAACAAAGCTAATGGAAGTGATGGAATTCCATTTGAGTTATTTCAAATCCTGAAAGATGATGCTGTGAAAGTGCTGCACTCAATATGCCAGCAAATTTGGAAAACTCAGCAGTGGCCACAGGACTGGAAAAGGTCAGTTTTCATTCCGGTCCCAAAGAAAGGCAATGCCAAAGAATACTCAAACTACTGCACAGTTGTACTCATCTCACATGCTAGTAAAGTAATGTTCAAAATTCTCCAAGCCAGGCTTCAGCAATATGTGAACTGTGAACTTCCTGATGTTCAAGCTGGTTTTAGAAAAGGCAGAGGAACCAGAGATCAAATTGCCAACATCCGCTGGATCATGGAAGAAAGCAAGAGAGTTCTAGAAAAACATCTATTTCTGCTTTATTGACTATGCCAAAGCCTTTGACTGTGTGGATCACAATAAACTGTGGGAAATTCTGAAAGAGATGGGAATACCAGACCACCTGACCTGCTTCTTGAGAAATCTGTATGCAGGTCAGGAAGCAACAGTTAGAACTGGACATGGAACAACAGACTGGTTCCAAATAGGAAAAGGAGTATGTCAAGGCTGTATATTGTCACCCTGCTTATTTAACTTCTATGCAGAGTACATCATGAGAAATGCTGGACTGGAAGAAACACAAGCTGGAATCAAGATTGCCGGGAAAAATATCAGTAACCTCAGATATGCAGATGACACCACCCTTATGGCAGAAAGTGAAGAGGAACTCAAAAGCCTCTTGATGAAAGTCAAAGAGGAGAGTGAAAAAGTTGGCTTAAAGCTCAACATTCAGAAAACGAAGATCATGGCATCCGGTCCCATCACTTCATGGGAGATAGATGGGAAAACAGTGGAAACAGTGTCAGACTTTATTTTTGGGGGCTCCAAAATCACTGCAGATAGTGACTGCAGCCATGAAATTAAAAGATGCTTAGTCCTTGGAAGGAAAGTTATGTCTAACCTAGATAGCATATTCAAAAGCAGAGACATTACTTTGCCAACAAAGGTTCGTCTAGTCAAGGCTATGGTTTTTCCTGTGGTCATGTATGGATGTGAGAGTTGGACTGTGAAGAAGGCTGAGTGCCGAAGAATTGATGCTTTTGAAGTGTGGTGTTGGAGAAGACTCTTGAGAGTCCCTTGGACTGCAGGGAGATCCAACCAGTCCATTCTGAAGGAGATCAGCCCTGGGATTTCTTTGGAAGGAATGATGCTGAAGCTGAAACTCCAGTACTTTGGCCACCTCATGCGAAGAGTTGACTCATTGGAAAAGACTCTGATGCTGGGAGGGATTGGGGGCAGGAGGAAAAGGGGACGACAGAGGATGAGATGGCTGGATGGCATCACTGACTCAATGGATGTGAGTCTGGGTGAACTCTGGGAGTTGGTGATGGACAGGGAGGCCTGGTGTGCTGTGATTCATGGGGTCGCAAAGATTCAGACACGACTGAGCGACTGAACTGAACTGAAATAATAATCTTGTTTAATAATAATATATTAAATAATAAATGTAAACTCAGTAATAATATGTGGTAGAGTTTATAAAATAGCAAGATACTATTAAAATGGACATTATAATTAAGGGGAAGGAAAATATCTTACTCCATCCCCTTCTAGTCATCCTGCTACACCTAACAGGTCAGATTGAAGGACTGTCACATACTCACTGAAAGACTGAGACCTAATATAGGGCCATAGAACACTTCTCTGATCCCATATCTTACCACCACATTCACTAAAGGCCTTCTTTTCTGGAGTTTCTTCAATCCAATCCATCATTATGTTTTTTAAAAAATCAGTATACTAAAAGGCAAAAATGCAGTTTAAAGAGACGGGGCAAACATCAGATCCAGATTCAAATATAGTAGAAATTTTGGAATTACCAGATTGTGAATTTAAAGCAACTATGATTAATATGATACAGGTTCTAATGGGAAAATTATATGCAACAATAAATGGATAATATAAGCATAAAGATCTTAAAAAAAACAAATGTTAGGGAGAAAAAACACTGCAATAGAAATGAAGAATATCTTTGATGGATTCATTAGTAGATTGGGCAAGGCTGATGAAAGAATCTCTGAACTTGAGGATGTGTGGATTTAAACTTCCAAAACTAAAAAGCAAAGAGGAAGTAAAGAGTTAAAAAAGAAAGATTATCCAAGAACTTTGAGATAATTACAAAGGATATAATATATGCATAATGGAAATATCAGAAAGAGAAAAAAGTGGAAAAGAAGAAATATTTGAAGAAATAGTGATTGGGAATTTCCTACATTAAAGTCAGAGAGCAACCCACAAATCCAGGAAGCCTGAAAATAGCAAGCAAAATAAATTTTAAAAATTTACACCCTGACATATCATAGTCAGGTCTCTCGCATTGCAGGCAGAGTCTTACCATCTGAGCCACTAGGGAAGCCCCCATATCATAGTCAAACTACAGGAAATCAAAGAAGAAAAGCCTGCAAAAAAACTACAAGGAAAAAACCCATCTAACCTACAGGGGAACAAAGATAAGAATTACTTCTGACATCTCAGATACCAGTAAGCAAGAAAAATATTTCAAGTGTTGAGAGACACAACACACCGACCTAGAATTCTATAACCTGAAAAATTAATCCTTCAAAAGTTAGGGAGAAATGAAACAAAATTGAGGGAATTTGTTATCAGTAGACTTGTTTACAAGAAATGTTGAAAGTTCATTAGAGAGAAGGAAAGCTATATAAATCAGAAGCTTGGATCTATATAAATAGTCAAGATGATTTAGGGAAAAAGTGACAGTAAAATAAAAACATTTTAAAAATTTTAATTGATCTAAAGATAATAGTTTGATCTAAATAATAATAGCATAATATGCTCATGTATTAGCAAATGAAATAGCAACAAGGAATTGAAGAGAGGACCTGGGAGTGCTATTTTATTTTAAGATATTTATCCTACCCATGAAGTGGTATAGTGTTAAACGAAAGGGGACTTAGAATAGTTGTAAATATTGTACATTAGTTGTAAATGTATATTACAAACTCTAAGGACACCGATTTTTTAAAAAAAGTAAAAAATAATTGATATGCTGAGAAAAGACAAAATGGAATCACATAAAATGCACAATCAAGACAACAAAAGCAGAAAGAGTGGAAGATAAAAATAGAATCAAAGAGTGAAAGTAATAGAAAACAGTAACAGATACAATAGATATTACTCCAAATATGTCAGTAATTACTTTAAACATCAATGGCCTAAATATCAGTTAAAAGGGTTTGGCAGAGAAGATCAAAAACATGACAAAACTATGTGTTGTCTTTAAGAAATCCATGTTAAATATAAAGGCACATATAGATTAAAAGAGTAAAGATTTATATGTTAACATTAATCAAAAAACTCTAGAGTAAGCACTGAAGTGTTAACTTTAGAGCACAGTTAAGAGAAAGGAAAATTATCAGTGGTAAAATGGGGTATTACATAATGGTAAAAGGGTTAACTGAGAGGAGACATAACAATCCTTAATGTATATGTGCCTAATAACAGAGCATCAATATATGTAAGGCAAAAACTGATAGAACTGGTAAAAGAAATAGATGAAGTCACTATCTTTGTTAGCTACTTCAAAACCCCTCTGTCAGAAATGGACAGATCCAGGAGGCAGGAAATCAGGAAGGAAATAGTTGAATTCAACAATACTTTCATCAACTGGATTTAATTGAACACCTGTAGATTACTTTATCCAACAGTTACAGCATACACGTTCTTCTCAAGCCCACATGAAACATTCACTAGATTAACCACATTCTGGGCCACAAAATTATACCTTAACAAACTTAAATCATGAAATGTGTGCTCTTAGGTCACTTGTTTCAAATTTGGGAAGATATTTTACCCCATGAACTGTAGTCTGTGGGCTACTCTATCCATGGGATTTCTCCAGTCTAGATACTGGAGTGGGTTGCCATTTCCTTCTTTAGGGGATCTGCCCTGGCCCAGGGATTGAACCTAGGTCTCCTGCATTGCAGGCAGATTCTTTACCAACTGAGCCACCAGGGAAGCTCATAGTATATATTGGAGTATATATGGTCTTCCCTGATATCTCAGCTGGTAAAGAATCTGCCTGCAATGCAGGAACCCCTGGTTTGATTCCTGGGTCTGGAAGATCCCCTGGAGAAGGGATAAGCTACATACCCACTCCAGTATTCTTGGGCTTCTTTGGTGGCTCAGGTGGTAAAGAATCTGCCTGCAATGTGGGAGACTTTGGTTCAACCCCTGAGTTGGGAAGATCCCCTGGAGGAGGGCATGGCGATCTACTTCAGTATTCTTCCGTCCATGGAGAATCTCTATGGACATAGGAACCTGGCAGACTACAGTCCATGGGGTCTCAGAGAGTTGGATAGGACTGAGCGACTAAGCACAGCACAGGCTTGAATACAGTTTAACATGATACTTACACTATGGTTGTGAGATATATACCTAAAACACAAGCACATACAAAGTTTGAAAATGTAAGAAAACTCAAACTGTATTCATATTGGATAAAATAGTCTTTAAAAATTTATTAGAGATAAAACATTCATTACATATAATGGATAAAAAATACAATTCTAAATTTATATACATCTTATAGATTCAAAAGTATAGAGCAAATTTTGATAGAACTGGAAGGTGAAATTGACAAATCTGCTATCAGTATAGATGACTTTAATTGGTCAAACAGCCAGTCCAAACACAAATAGGAAAACCTTAGTAACTAAGTATTGAACTAATTTGAAGCCTGAACTAATAGGTTCCTGTATCCAGCTGTGAAAAATACACATTCTATGTGTCAAGATCACATAGAAAATTTATAAACATTGATCTTGTATTAATCAATAAAGATGGTTTCAACGTATTATATAGAATTTTTAATCAGAACACATTGTAGGCATTAAGTACATGGTTCTCAGTTAATGAATGCATTTAATTATTTCATTATTATATAAATTCATCAAGAAAAATAGAATAAGAAAACATCGCCAACTAAAATTATGAATCTTTCATTAATCCAATAAAACTGTATTGGGTACTCATTTACTGAGAAATAGGTTTATATCTCTGAGCAAACCACAATTCTTATTCTTGAAGAGTTTCTTTACATTCTCTTAAATTGGTGGTGGGAATAGAAGAGTCAACAGCAATATAAAGTTAAATATATAGCATGCTAAGTTTTTATCTGAGGGCACATATCTTTATTTTGAATTCTGTCAATAGAAGTGAGGAAGCCAGGAAACAAAGTCAAAAAAGGACAGTACAAATAAAACTTTATCATTCTCACTAGTAAACATAAGCCTAAGTTTCTTAAACCAATAACAGACCAAATGTGGCTATTTATAAAAACAATAACTTATGGTAGCCAAATCAAGTTTCTCCCACAAATGCAAGTGAAACTTGGTATTAAAAATTAATTAATATAATTTACTACATTAACCAATGAAGGGAGGAAAAACATGCTCATTTCAATATATTTGGAGAAAACAGTTGATAACATTTAGTATCCATCTAGATTAATATTTTCAGCATAGTTGAAGCAGACTCCCTTAATCTGATAAAAAAAAAAAAACCTACAAATTTATTTAAACAACAGTACCCATAATGGTGGTTCACTTTAGGTCAGGATTCATTTTGAGGTTTGACAGAAAACAACAAAATTCTGTAAAGCAATTATTCTTCATCTAAAAAATAAATTAAAAAAAGATTGTCTATTATTCAACATATTTTTGAAGGATCTAGCCAGCTCAGTATGATAAGAAAAAGAGTAATCACTTAAAGAATTGGAAAGAGAAAATTCCAACAGACAGATGAAAAGATGTTCAGCATGACTAATTACTAGAGAAATACAAATCAAAACTCCATATGAGGTATCACCTCACACCAGTTAAAATAACCATCATCAAAAAAGTCTACAAATAACAAACGCTGGAGAGGGTATGGAGAAAAAGGTACCACTGTTGGTGGGGATGTAAAGTGATACAGCCACTATGGTGAAGAGTCTGGAGGTTCTTTAAAAATACTAAAGTTATCATATAATCCTGCAAATCCCACTTCTGGGCATATATACAGAGAAAACAATTCAAAAAGATACAGACATCTCAGTATTCATAGCAGCACAATTTACTATAGCCAAGACATGGAAGCAACCTAAATGTCCATTGACAAATGAATGGATAAGTAAGACGTGCCATGTATATACAATGGAATATTGCTCAGCCATAAGAAGGAATGAAATAATGCCATTTGGACAATATGGATGGACCTAGATATTATCATTTTAAGTAAGTCAGAGAAAGAAAAATATCATGTGATATCACATATGTGAAATCTAAAAATGTGAAACAAGTGAACTTATTTAGAAAACAGAAATAGACTTATAGACACAGACAATAAAATTATGGTTACCAAAGTGGATAGTGGGGGTGGGGGAGTAAATTAGGAATTCAGGGTTACAGACTACTATACATAAAGTAGATAACCAACAAGGATCTACTGTATAGCATAGGGAGTTATAATCAATATCTTATAATAACCTATAATGAAAAGTAATCTGAAAAATTATGTATGTATGTGTGTATAACCCACTCCAGTATTCTTGCCTGGAGAATTCCACAGACAGAGGAGCATGGTGGGCTACAGTCCATGGGGTTGCCAAGAGTCGGACATGACTGAGTGACTAATGGTACACTATTACTACTGTATACGTATATACACCTATGTAACTGATTCACTTTGCTGTATACCTGAAATTCACACAATATTGTAAATTAAGTATGAGTCAATACAAGTATTTATTTATTAAATAAAAAGAAATAATTGAACTGTCAATGTCTGAAGACAAGATGATTTGGTCATAAAATGGAAGACAATCTACAAATTGTTAAATATTAATGACTTCAGTCTGATGCAAATAGCCGACTCATTGGAAAAGTCCCTGATGCTGGGAAAGATTGGTGGCAGAAAGAGAAGAGGGCATGAGAGGATGAGATGGCTGGAGGACATCACCAATGCAATGGACATGAACTTGGGCAAACTTCGGGAGATGGTGAGGGGCAGGGAGGCCTGGCGTGCTGCAGTCCATGGGGTCGCAAAGGGTCAGACATGACTGAGTGACCAAACAGAAAAGAATCCTATAAACAGGATAGACTCATGGAAATCAATTGCCTTTTAATAACAAAAAGCAAATGGGAAGCTTAATTTAAACAGAGATACTAATTATAGTAATATCCAAAGGAAAATCTACCAAGTTATATATATGGTGGAAACAGTATTGAAAAAAATTTATAAGATTTAAATTAATAGAGAACTACAACATGCTCATGTAGAGAAAGATTCCATATCAAAAGCATGTCAGTTCTCCCCAGTTATAAATTCAATCTAATTCTAATAATATTGGAGCAGTTTTTTTTTTTTTTGCTGTGACTTGACAAACTTATTCTAATATACAGATTATTAGAGAAGTAAAATAGTGGAAATAAATTTGGGGAATATAGTAAGTGACAGGGTCTTGCCTTTCCCAATATCATCTATTTATGAAGATAAACATTTTTCCCTTGGGAAATAAAGGATGTCTTTATGACTTCTGGACACTTGAAGCACAAACTAATAAAAGAGGAAATTGGTAAATGTGGCTATGTAAAAATTAGAAACTTCTAATCATCAAAAGCTACCTTTTTAAGAAAAACTATAGACTAGCCGATGATATTGGACAACACAATGAATATAACAAAGGAAACTTTTAAATCATACAAACTAATTGAAAAACATACCAAGATAAGATAATTCACAGAAGGAGCTTCCCCGATGTCTCAGTAGTAAAGAATCTGCCTGCCAATGCAGGAGATGTGGGTTCGATCCCTGGGTTGGGAAGATCCTCTGGAGAAGAAAATGGCAACCCACTCTAGTACTCTTGCCTGGTAAATCCCATGAATGGAGGAGCCTGGTGGGCTACAGTCTTGCAAAGAGTTGAACACAACTTAGCAAGTACAATAACAACAATTCACAGAAGAGGCCAGAAATGGCAACTTAACTGGTCAAATACATGTGAAAAGATCTGAACTTTTACTAGTTAGCAGTGAAATAACCAAAACCATGAGACAATGTTTTATACCCATGAGGTTGGTAAAGAGAAAAAAATCTGAAAGTTTCAAATACTGACAAGGATGTAAGTTAGGTACCGAGGATGTATAAGCCACTGATGGGAAGCTTGCCACCACTGAAAAATAATTTGCCAGTATTTAAATGAAATACGGCAGTGAATATGAATGAATGTAGCTATTGTATCAACATTGTTAGATTTCTCAAACAATGAAGTACCAAAAGCTTGTTTTAGTAAAGGATAGTATATCATTTATATAATATTTATAACCATAGAAAATAATACTATGTTAAAAGTAATAAAATATCAAGAAATACTTGTGAATGAACATTACTAAATTCAGATATTACTGGTAAGACGGGATGTACATGGCGTTTTATTTTGTTTTTGTCAGGTGGTGAATAAGGAGCACAGTTTGCTGTTTTATTTATAAATTTCGCATGGCTTTATTTCAGCAAAATTTTCCTAAAATATAATGATTTATTAATCTATTAAGAACATATTACCTATGTTAAGTATTCATGCTATTGGTAAAGACAGTGGAGGTGACTCTTCATCATGGAATAACCATTATTAAATTAATAATTATATGTTTCCTGTTCTAATGTGAAGTTTCATTATTTGTTCTCTTCATTTAAGAAATATTTATGAAATGCCTTCTATATGAAGAGTGTTAGGCTAGAGTATAACCATAACATCTTGATTACAGATTCAAGTATTTGAAAATATTGAAGGACTTTCATTTATGAAATTCAAAGAAGATTCCCTGGCAGACACTAATTACTATAATAAATGGAGATGACTTTAATACAACAAATGATTGAGGCTGACAATTTGTAATTAACAAATAATATAAATATCATTGACATTTTAAATCTTAAAAGGAAAAATTAAATGGGGCTATATGAATAAAAGGATTTTTAATTTATTAATCTAATACTCATGTCTAGCACTAGGTAAAATTTGTAATATAAAATGGCTATATATCCAAATAGTAACTCAAATACATTTTTATGCCCACTCATTAAACTAAAGGACAGAAATAATGGATTATGCTTCTTAATCTAGGGAATCCATATTTGTATTATATTATTTGAAACAGTTGCATGTAAAGAACAGTTTAATAGAATTCATTTCTTTTTCATTGTTTCTTTACAAAATATGCAGTTTATACTATACAAATGTGTTCTCTACTCCAGGTCAATTTTCTGACATATCAATAGGTTTAAGTTATTATATTAAGCAGTGGAATTGCTTTGGCTTGGCCACTGCCCACAAACTTGAACAAATCTTTAAATATTCCTTCTGGATTCTGAGGGGAACTTACATTTCTTGTGAGTCTTTTCTATTTAGTTCTCTGAAAAAATCAAACAATAAAAATAGGAAGAGGGGGAAAAAAGCAGACAGCTCAAGGGAAAAATCAAATATCAAATACCATCAGTATTCAAAAGTAATGAATAAGACTCCAGGGTCCATCACCCAAGTGCTTCTTTTTCATTCGACAAACAGATACAGCTGTATGGTGAAAGAAAGTGAAAGTGTTAGTCTCTCAGTCGTATCCAACTCTGCGACCCCATGGACTATAGCCAGCCAGGCTCTTTGTCCATGTGATTTCCCAGGCAAGAATACTGGAGTGGGTTGCCATTCCCTTCTCCAGGGGATCATCCCAACCCAGGAATCAAACCTGGATCTCCTGCATTGCAGAGAGATTAGAGATTATTTACAGTCTGAGCCACCAGGGAATCCCACTCCAGTATACTTGCCTGGAGAATTCTATGGACAGTTAGATGGTATATATTCACAAATCACAGGGTCAGGAGCCCTGTACTTAAAAGCACAGAGACTATCAGTTATATTTATACAGAGACAATGTGTAGGACTGAATCAATTGTCTGAATAATTCTGCCTGTATCATTTTTGCAGGTGTAGATTTTGTTTCACGCATTACTAAAATTTGTTTTATTGGATGGTTTTCTAATCCTCCATTCTCCTTTGCCTAAAGTGGTACAGACAAGGCATTGCATGAATTAAGAAAGTTTCTAAAAGTAGCTACCACATATTAATAGTTGAATTGATAGAAAGGCTATGTATATTAAATATTCATTATCATTGTATTACCACCAATGTCTGATCAGTACTGTCCAATAGTATTAATAGTTATTCAATTTATGCTATTGATTTCAGCACCTAGAAAGCAGGTAAGTACAATTTTTATGTGGACTCTTTTTTAATTGTATGAGAATTTCTAACTAGGGGAAAGATAATTACTGAGAAAGGAATATATCATTAAAGGATAAATACATGAACATTTCTGTCTTCTCAATGGTGATGTGCGGTAATTGTTTTAAATTTGCTAGTTAAGATTACATAGTAATTCATAGGTAAAATTCTGCAGGAAAATATTACATTTATCTTTAGACCTTTTATGTTACTATTTAATTAAATACTGCATATACTAAGGTACCACCCTGCAGCATGTTATAAATATAAGCAAGCTGTTAGGTCATTCACCCATACATTCATGCATTTATTCAGCGTGTATTGATCACTTACTGTGTGCAAAGCATTCAGCCAGTTTCGGTCTGGATTCTTTCTGCAATTGGAAGTATTATCTATGCTTCTACAACCCCTAACCCAATATATCATGATAAATAACTAACAAGTTTGTGTAACAATATCTTTGTGATTAGAGCATTAGAGATACCCAGCAAAACTTCTATTGGGGAAAAGAAAAGGAGTTACATGATTACACTGAAGTTTTTGTGTTCATTGTTTATAATGATTTTTCTATCTAGTAGACAAAAGAAATTATACTGAAATTGCATCATTTGAATTACAATTCCTGCTATATCTGAAAGAAAGAGGAAGCTGTGAATAGAGCCCGAGGACAATTATTATTATCAGAGATTTAGACTCTAAAAATTTCCAACACACTGGTTTGGCTTTTAGTGATGAGAAAGGAGCAATTCGTAGACTTTACAAAGATCTTTAATTCGTTTAGGCTGTTTGGGAATAGTTTTAACAAATGAATTATTTTAGCTCAGTGAGTAGTACTATGTGAGTGTGTTAGTCTCTCAGTCATGTCCAGCTCTTCGCAACCCCATGGAAAAGTGAACAGTTTATATCTCTCACTTTGAAACAGATTCCTTCCTTTCCTTCCTGTAGAGACCGGGGCTGCCTGCATACCTATAAATTTTCTGATTGAGGATGGGGTAATGGCTACTTTGGGTTTCCAGGGCTTAGCTCAATTCAGTTCAGTTCAGTCACTCAGTCATGTCTGACTCTGCAACCCCATGGACTGAAGCATGCCAGGCTTCCCTGTCCATCACCAACTCCCAGAGCTTGTTCAAACTCATGTCCATTGAGTCGGTGATGCCATTCAACCATCTCATTCTCTGTCGTCCCCTTCTCCTTCTGCTTTCAATTTTTCCCAGCATCAGGGTCTTTTCAAATGAGTCAGTACTTCACATCAGGTGGCCAAAGTATTGGAGTTTCAGCTTCAGCATCAGTTCTTCCAGTGAATATTCAGGACTGATTTATTTTCGGATGGACTGGTTGGATCTCCTTGCAGGCCAAAGAATCTTAAGAGTCTTCTCCAACACCACAGTTCAAAAGCATCAATTCTTCAGTGCTCAGCTTTCTTCATAGTCCAACTCTCACATCCATACATGCCTACTGGAAAAACCATAGCTTTGACTATATGGACCTTTGTCAGCAAAGTAATGTCTCTGCATTTTAATATGCTGTCTAGGTTAGTCATAGCTTTTCTTCCAAGGAGCAACCGTCTTTTAATTTCACGACTGCAGTCACCATCTGCAGTGATTTTGGAGCCCCCCAAAATAAAGTCTGTCACTGTTTCCATTGTTTTCCCATCTATTTGCCATGAGGTGATGGGACTGGATGCCATGATCTTCGTTTTTTGAATGTTAAATTTTAAGCCAGCTGTTTCACTCTCTTCTTTCACTTTCATCCAGGGCTCTGCCATCCCCTTTGACTGAGCAGAAGGAGGTAGGTATGGACATTCCAGTCTTAGTAAACTACTCAACACCTCCCTCCCTCAGAGATCATTTCATATATCTTGGAACAGTTTAGCATAATGATCAGGAGTAAGGGCTGTCTATCTACCTATGTATGTATGTATCTATATTCTACTTATCTAAATTGAATACCTGCTATGTGTTAGGGCTTCTTCTAGACACTGAAAACATAGTCATGAATTAAAAATAAGCTTTTCTGCCCTTAGAAACTTTTACATTCTAGCTTATATTAGTTGACATTCTAATGGATGATTTTAGAAAATTATTAAGTTTCTTTCCTATTCCTCAGTTTTCTCAGCTGTAATAAAAGAGAGGCAATTGCAACTACTGCTTCTGGGCTAGTTGGAGAGATTCAGTCAGCTTATACATATGAAGCACTTGGGCCTGACACCATAAGGTTTAACTGTTCTTAGTATACAGAGAGCATTGCCTAGATAACCACATCTGTGGACATTTTACTGTTGAGGGTCGAAAGGGAACTAATTTTGTCTCACTTTTTTTTTTTTTTTTTTGCTAGAGCAAGTAGTGCATGAAAGGAATTCCCTGATAGAGATGAGCTCTTTTTGTATCAGCTGTTCACAGATTTATTCACTCATTCATACATTAATTTGTTTATTCATTCTCTCACCTAAGATACATTTATTGAACAAAATTTCAGGCGTTATGCTGAGACTCACTAGATAGTAAAATCTGATTCCTGCTGAAGGAAGCTCAGAATCTAGCAAGGACAACAGAGAAGTATATGCACTATTGTAATATTCTATGATAATTGCAGTGATTTTAAGAATATAGACAAGATTCTATTTTCTCTGCAAGTGCTTATCGAAATAAGGCTGTACCCATAGTTGTTCTTTGCACTTCTAATACTTTAGCCTGTATAGTATGTACTAGAGTACTTTTTTTTTTAAAGAAAGATTTGTTTCATTTATTTACCATAATTGGAGAATTAACTGCTTCTTGTAAATTTTCCAGATGTGATCTTTTAAAATGAACATGAAAAGAAGTTTTCATCTGTTTTTTGAAGCCATTCTAAAATAAAACAAATCACTTACTTTGTTCTGTCACTGACGACAAGTTGATTTTGGTAACTTGTGGTCATCATAATGAACTTTAGCTTTCAAAGGGCATTGAATCTGTTGGACTTTTGGATCTGTTGAACTCTTCCATGTGTAACTTTTGAGAAGATCTCATCCCCTCTCCCACCTTCCCATGCCCTTTATGTATCTTTGATTAAGAGGACATTTTCTTCTTCCTTCCTTCAAAGATGCATAGTGGTCATTTGATATTGCTGGATAATTGGCTGAAGAAATATATAGTTTGTATATTTAGATTTTTGAAAATGTGACTATATGTATCTTGTATTTTTTCTGTAAATTAGGATCATATTTGAAATACTGGAAATAAAACATCAAGCTTGAGACTGACAACAGTAGAGTTGATAAAAGTACTTTTGGACCTGTGGAAGATTTTTGACAGATTGTCTTTGCTAGTCTATAATAGTAACAAAAAAACACTATTCTAGTTTAATGATCAAGAAGAGAGAAATGTCATTGTGTAATATTAATACATAATGTAGTAAAATAAATTTCATCACTGTTTTCTATATCCAATGATGATTCTATGATTTGTCTACCTGAATATGTCAATGAACTTGACTGCAACTTAGTGGAATTGACTAGTAGCCTTTAAGAAGCTATCAAAATGAAAGCAGTTAAATGAATCAGTTGATAAAGGTCCTCATCCTGATAAGCCATTGTCTAATCTTATAATTTGTACATCCAGGGACATATCAGGGGGAATCCAGTTGTTACAGAACAAACTGAAACATAATTGAAAGTGACAAATGATCAGCTGCAGATTGGGACATTAAATAGAAAACCACTTGGTTCAGAACCTGCGTAAAATATGGTATACACCTATTTCTAGATTTTAAATGAAACTTCAAAAGTCATTGATAGCAAAGATAGAAGTAATTTGAAAATTCAAAACTTTATTCATAATGCACTTAATTAGTATTTCTTCCATTTTTTCTTGACTGTCTTTGTATTTTCAAACAGGAGTTGTGAGAAACAGAATTATAAGATGAAAAAATTAACCGTTACATGCACTTTGTAAACCACATAAAATCGTAAAGTATAGCTTCATCCTTAAGATCAGAGGCCAAAATGTGTGCCAAGGTGCTATTTAGTTGTGTATTTTTTCAATTAAATTTTAAAACAGACTTTTAGGATGTTACATCTCAAAATCTTTGCTTCAATATGTTAATCTCATTCTTTTGAAAATTTTTTTACCTTTTAAAAATTATATTGTTTACTGGTAACTCATTACGTTATGCTCAAAAAAGAGAATCATTTTCCCTGAACTATCTTACTGATCTCTGTGTAATTTAAAACTAGTACATTTTAATTTTCTTAGCTTTTCTCAGTGAATGTGACATGCAAGTGATGTAAATAACGTGTAATTTCCTTGTAAGTATATGCTGCTGCTGCTGCTTTGTTGCTAAGTTGTGTCCGACTCTTCGAGACTCCTTGGACTGTAGCCCACAAGGCTCCTCTCCTTGGTATTTCCTAGGCAAGAATACTGGAGTGGGTTGCTACTTCCTTCTCCAGGGGATCTTCTGACCCAGGTATCAAACTCACTTCTCCTGCTTGGCAGGCGGATTCTTACTGCTGAGCCACTTGGGAAGCCCAACCATCCATGCAGTTGCATTTTATTTGCCCACAATTTTTAATACATTATCAATAAATGTACACCACAGAAATAAATTTTATTATAAAAAAGTAAAAGTCATCTGTAACCCTACCATCCATAGACAACCTTGGCAAATAACTTAGTTTATATCATTTCAGATTATTTTATTATTGTTATTTTTACAAGTCTGTGTCATCTGTTTCTATCTTCTTAAAGTTGTATCTCTATATTCATATATATATATGAATCTATCTTTATCTAAAAAATAGGATTGTACTCTACATATTACTTTCACTTGCTTTTAAATTCAAACTGTATTATGTAATCTCATCTATATTTGTATCTATAAATGTTTGCAGTATGTTTCTTAGAAGATATATGATTTTTTTTTTTTACCATTTCTTTACTTTTGGACATTCATATCCTATTCTTTATTACAAGGGCCACATTATAAAATATATATTTCAAATAGTTTAAAAAATGAACTTGTCTGAATTTTCAGTAGAATTATAGGGTCCAGTGGAATGTACACATTTTCCTGATAGGTGTGGACAACTTCCCCTCCTAGGACTGGTGTCTGTACTCACCCTTTCTACATATTCTTGCACCCAAGTGGTATAATATTTTTTTTAACTGAGAGTTGAAAAGATGATAACTATGCTTGATTTCTCTAGAAAGGGAAGAAATGTTACCAATATTTATGTAGGCTTTTTTATTGTTCACAAAAAGACTAGCCATTGTCACTAACAACTACTTGGTTGGACCCAAACTGTTCCATTAGGTTAGTGGCAAATTCCTCTTTGTTTTTAAATGTCAAAGGACCCAGGACTGTATCTTTGGAACATGGATATAGTATTGAGTCCAGAATTATTTACTATAGGACTTTTTGATAATGGCTTTTAAATTGACGATAAGGATAAAGTCTCCAATGAGTCTTTAGATCATAGTCTGAAAGCAGAAATGTTGTGTTCATAAGAATATCAAAAGAATGGTTTTACTGAATTTGCTCCACTAATTCATGAAGATAGCATCCCAAACTCCAAGAGCTGGCAGTTGCTTTGTTGAAGACAAACTGCATCTGTAATCAGTATGACAGGACCACAGGTTGCATATCATCACTTCCACCAAGTTATGCAAAAAGCATAACTTGAATAGTATTAAAACCATCATTGGGAGAGCAAAGTCATCAACAAGAATACTTTGAAATAAAGTGAAAAAAATTAGACTTCAGGTATTGCAGCAAAATTTTGCCTTTGGCAAAAGTTTTGGAATGAGATAGAGATTTTGAAATATTGGAAATGAGATTAATTGCGTGGATGATTGACCTGGGGGGGAAATTGATAAGCACGTTTCTCTTCTCCCAAACCAGAAGGTCTGAAAGTGAGTTTTCATCTATTCTTCTGCCTATGTGATGAGGATAGATCTCCCCTACATGGAGGACTCCTAGACGTGATAGTTGTATGCTGGTGGTATCTCATGACGACTAGGAATGAAGTTTAGATAAGACCTCCTCAGTAGTTGTAGCTACAGATAATAAGACAGAAATGCACTTTGGCCGTAAACTGCTCATTGGTCTACTCTTTGGGCTACATCATCTAAATCAGATCATAGACCAGTACATTTGTGATCACAAAATCCCCTACCAATGGTTGCAGACAATGCATTAAGTACGCACTGTCTAACATACTGCTGGTGTCATTTGAACTCAAGATCAAAACTTCTGTTGGATTTTTACCCTGTTCATCCTTCTTATTCCTCCTCCTTTATCTTGTAACTTCTAGATTTTGAATGTGTAATATGTGCTATTTCTGCTTTTTTGATTATACCAAAACCTTTTGACTGTGTGGATCACAATAAACTGTGGAAAAGTCTGAAGGAGATGGGAATACCAGACCACCTGACCTGCCTCTTGAGAAACCTGTATGTAGGTCAGGAAGTAACAGTTAGAACTGGACATGGAGCAGCAGACTGGTTCCAAATAGGAAAAGGAGTACATCACAGGACTATGTTGTCACTCTGCTTATTTAACTTACATGCAGGATACATCATGAGAAATGCTGGGCTGGATGAAGCACAAGCTGGAATTAAGATTGCCAGGAGAAATATCAATAACCTCAGATACGCAGATGACACCACCCTTATGGCAGAAAGTGAAGAACTAAAGAGCCTCTTGATGAAAGTGAAAGAGGAGAGTGAAAAAGTTGGCTTAAAGTTCAGCATTCAGAAAACTAAGATCATAATATCCAGTCCCATCACTTCATGGCAAATAGATGGGGAAACAGTGGAAATAGTGGCTGACTTTATTTTGGGGGGCTCTAAAATCACTGCAGATGGTGATTTCAGCCATGAAATTAAAAGACGCTTACTCCTTGGAAGGAAAGTTATGACCAACCTAGACAGCATATTAAAAAGCAGAGACATTACTTTGCCAACAAAGGTCCATCTGGTCAAGGCTGTGGTTTTTCCAGTTCATGTATGGTTGTGAGAGTTGGACTATGAAGAAAGCTGAGCATTGAAGAATTGATGCTTTTGAAGTGTGGTGTTGGAGAAGACTCTTGAGAGTCCCTTGGACTGCAAGGAGATCCAACCAGTCCATCCTAAAGGAGATCAATCCTGGGTGTTCATTGGAAGGACTGATGTTGAAGCTGAAACTCCAATACTTTGGCCACCTGATGCAAAGAGCTGACTCATTTGAAAAGACCCTGATGCTGAGAAAGATTGAGGGCAGGAGGAGAAGGGGATGATAGAGGATGATATGGTTGGATGGCATCACTGACTCAATGGATATGGGTTTGGGTAGACTACGGCAGTTGGTGATGGACAGGGAGGCCTGGTGTGCTGCGGTTCATGGGGTCACAAGGGGCCGGACATGACTGACAACTGAACTGAATATGGGATATATACGTGTGTGCACATGTGAGTTTCTGTGTAGTCCCAATTTTGAAAAAGAAAAAAATATATACTTAAAAGTTTTGAAAATATCATCTCATTTAAATATTTTGACTTATTACTTGATGTTCAAATTGTCAATATTTATTTTCTACTTTATTTTATAAAATAAATATTACTACTTTTTTAAGTACACATTTAGCCTAAAATTTTAGCTCAGTGCCTATGAATTGTTTCTTTATTTGGATTGGTCCATACATTGTATTTGTATTAGATAAGCTAAATAATTAATTTAAAAAAACTCTAGCTTTAATTGATCCGTGCATAACAAGTTTTATGTGACTTAGAAAAGTTTTCTTCAGTTATACAGGCAATTGCATCTGTGCCGTTCCAATATGCATGAATTTCATTTACCATAGTTTAGTTAAGCATCAGCCCTCTAAAAACATGTTTCATATATTAGTTATTAAGGTATATAACTGTAAATAATTATATAAAATATAGATTTTATATAATTTTGCTGCTGGCTCTTCAGTCCACAAATTACTAAACAAATAATCATTGCACATCATGGTCAGTGACCAATCATGTCTCTTCTTTCCATATGTGGTAACTGGTCAGTGCACATTCATTAATCATTTCATTCACAAAGAAGCTTGTAGTTATGTAACGTCTTTGTCAGTGATAAACTCTTTTGGTATTTATGAGTATGAATATTCAAAAAACAATGATTGTTGAAATGATGGAAAGAAAATGTTCTAGGAGTGGAATTTCAATTAAACATTTCTTCTTACAAACAAAATAGTTGATCAGTGCTACCATTTGCATTTATATATGCAGGCAGAGCAACTTAAGGTGAATTTAGCATAAATGTGGACATTGGTTGCGATGAATAGGTAAAGATGTCCTAGCTGAAGTGATGTTGACAATAACTTTACCTTAAAGAATTCTCAGATATATTTCATGCCAGTGAAAGCACAAACATGCAAATGATGTAAGTAGGCTGATCCATGCTTAGAAATAGAGTATGACCTTTCTCAAGGTATAGAAAAGATGCTTGTTCTATATGGAAATTTATAGAATAAGAAGGTAAGCACTATTCAAATAATGCTTTTTAACAAAGAAAATAATTCTCAAAGTTTCTAATATTAAATCATAATTTATTGTTAGTTTTAATATTTTCTAAATATTTCTCTTTACATTTTTAACTGGTGAAAGTTTTAATAGCCTTATCTTTACTTATTCCTTCTTTGATGCTCTTTCTTTCTTTATGTAGGTCCACGTTTCTTATCTACATTATTTTTCTCTTCTCTACAAAACTTTTAAAAAAATTTCTTCCAAGACAAGTTTACTGGAAACATATTTTCAATTTGTGTGTGTCTTACACATCTTTATTTCTCCCTCACTTTTGAGGGATAATTGTGCAGAGTATATAATTCTAGGTTGGTGGGTTTTTTTCTCTCAACACTTTAAGTATTTCATGCAATTCTCTTCTTGTTTACATTTTCTGAGGAGAAATGGGATGTCATTAGTTAGTAACTCTGTAGGCTGTGTCTTTAATTTTGGTTTCTCTTTTGGAATTTTTTCTTTGGTTTTCTGTAGTTTGAAAAAGATACCTCAGTGTAGTGGACTTTATTGTTTCAAATATTTCTTCTCCCTCTGATATTCCTATTATATGTATTTTGCTACTTTTTCAGTTTTCTCACAGTCCTTGGGTTTTCTGTTTTGTCCTTTCAGTTTGTTTTTCTTTGCTTTTCAGTTTTTGAAGCTTCTAGAAAATCCCATGGACGGAGGATCCTGGTAGGCTACAAGTCCATGGAGTCGCTAAGAGTCGGACACGACTGAGCGACTTCACTTTCACTTTTCACTTTCATGCGTTGGAGAAGGAAATGGCAACCCACTCCAGTGTTCTTGCCTGGAGAATCCCAGGGACGGGGGAACCTGGTGGGCTGCTGTCTATGGGGTCGCACAGAGTTGGACACGACTGAAGTGACTTAGCAGCAGCAGCAGCAGTGATGTATCTATCATCTAGTTCAGAGATTCCCTCCTCAGCCTTGTGCAGTCTACCACTAAGCTCATCAAAGGCATTGTTCATTTTTTGATCTTCATTATTTGCTTTTTGTTCTTTCATGGAATTTCCATCTCTTTGCTATATTAATCATCTCTTCTTGCGTGCTCTCTGCTTTATCCATTAGAGTCTATAGCATATTAATCTTGCATGCATGCATGCTAAGTCACTTCAGTCGTGTCTGACTCTTTGCTACCTCATGGAGGTAGACTCCTCTGTCCATGGGATTCTCCAGGCAAGAACAGTGAAGTGATTTGCCATGCCTTTCTCCAGGAGATATTCATGACCTAGGACTTGAACTCATGTCCCTTAAATTTCCTGCGTTGATGGGCATGTTCTTTACCACTAGTGCCACTTGGGAAGCCTGATAATTCTAACATCTGTGCCATAACAACTCTGATGTTTGCTCTTTCTGGTATGCCTTGTATTTTTTTTTTTTTCCTTTCTTGAAAAGCAGACATGATGTACCAGTTGAAATGAACTACTGTAAACAGGTTTTTAGCAATCTGCTTGTGAGGAGGGGAGGGGGTGTGTTCTATAGTCTTATGATTGGGCTTCATTCTCCCAGTGAGCCTTTTCCTCTGGACTGTGAACTCCACGTGTGCCTTTGTGGCCACTACCCACCTCCTCTTTAGGCGGGACAGGATGACTAGAGGGGGCCGGAGTGGAGTGTTTTCCTTCTTCAGGTCAGTTAGGCTCTGGTCAACTACTTTATCCTAAGGCAGATATTGATCAGAAAAACAAAGTGTTCTTATGTATTTAAAAATGCTCCCTTTCTTCTCCCTCTGCCAGAAGCACCAGGTCGTTTTCCCCTAAGTTTATCTACTGTGAGAACATGGTCAAAATTGTGGGGACCCCCTTATTGCCCTGGAGTTTTCAAATCTCAGACTTGTCCACACTGAACTTCCAACAATATATCAATTATATTTCAGATTTTCCACCCCAGCATTCATTTTCATGGAAGCTTCTGCCAATGAGTCTTTGTTTCTATAGCTGTCAGTTCAGTTCAGTCACTCAGTCGTGTCCGACTCTTTGTGACTGCGTGGACTGCAGCATGCCAGGCTTCCCTGTCCATCACAAACTCCTAGAGCTTACTCAAGCTCTAGTAAGTAAGTAAGCTTACTCCTAGAGCTTACTTCATGTCCATAAAGTCAGTGATGCCATCCAACCATCTCATCCTCATCGTTCCTTCTCCTCCTTCAATCTTTCCCAGCATCAGGGTCTTTTCCAGTGAGTCAGTTCTTCACCTCAGGTGACCTAAGTATTGGAGTTTCAGCTTCAACATCAGTCCTTCCAATGAATATTCAGGACTGATTTCCTTTAGGATGGACTGGTTGGATCTCCTTGTAGTCCAAGGGATTCTCAAGAATCTTCTCCAACACCACAGTTCAAAAGCATCAATTCTTTGGTGCTCAGCTTTCTTCATAGTTCAACTCTCACATCCATACATGACTACTGGAAAAACCATAGCTTTGACTAGACAGACCTTTGTTGGCCTCCTATAGCTGAGACTTCCTGTATTTGCCGTTTATCCAATCTTAGGGACAGCTACTTGCCCTGTGTCCCTCACTTAGGTATCCAGGGAGAGTCATTGTTTTTTTCATTCTGTTCAACATTTTATTTTTTGTTATGATGGAGTGATGACTCCAAGCTCTTTACTTGGTAGAACCAGGACATAAAAGTCAAGTTTTTAATGTTTTGAGAAAAAAATTCAGGTTGTGAAACAATCATAATTTCCCCCACTGGTTACTAAGATCACTTTACATGGTTTCAGCTTTCATTTTCACTTTTATAAATCTGTGTGACCATGCCTGTAATATGCTGATTTCTGATGTATAAAACACTTTGAAAATACAATAGTGGCTGGCTTTTAACTTTTTGATATTAGCTTTCTATCTAGTGAAAGTATCTGTAAATAAAAAGAAAAAATACAGCTTTATATATTTATCATTCTGGTATTACTTTATTCTAGTGTGATCGCTGCCTGCCTCTTTATAATAACAAGCCTTTCCGCCAAAGTGATCATGTTCATGCCTTTAACTGTAAACCCTGTGAGTGCAACAGCCATTCCAGAAGCTGCCACTACAACATCTCATTGGATCCCTTTCCATTTGAGCACTACAGAGGAGGTGGAGGAGTTTGTGATGACTGTGAGCATAACACCGCAGGTAACTAGATAATAACACAAATAACAAAGATAGACGTGACCTACATATAATGAATATTATTTTAAATTATATATTGCTATTCTATATAAGAAAGTGGTTTCATACTATTAAGTTTGAAAACTACTCTGGTTTACCAAATATTCATAATTCCATTTGGATAGCTTTCAAATACTGGAGTCTTACACTATATAATTTAAGGAAAAAGGATTTTTTAAATAAGTTCACACCATTTGATTAGATCATAAATATATATTGGATAAATCAAGAATTGCTGTATTATTCTGAATGTATTATTGTTGCTATTTAGTCATTAAGTTGTGTCCAACTCTTTTGAGATCCCATGGACTGTAGTCCACCAGGCTCCTCTATCCATGGGATTTCCCAGGCAAGAATACTAGAGTGGGTCACCATTTCCTTCTCTAATTCTGAATGTATATATCCTAAAAATAAATTTTCTTATGTGACCCAGATCTTCTACTATTCCTGGATTCTCATATAGAGATATTTGCATGTCAGATTTGACATGGACTCTGATAATCTGGGAATCCTCTTTTTAAAAATTTTCATTAAAAGCAGAAACTATTAAAGTCTTGTTTCAAGAACCAACCAGCATTTTGACTAGTCACTGAAAAATTACTATTTTTTGAAAGGCTAATATGTTAAAAGCAGAAATGATGATATCAGAATTTGTAAAATATAATGGCCCAAGTCTGATGGGTTTGAAATTATGCTACTTTGAAGCATGAATGAATTTGCTAGATATTTATTGATAATATAAAATGGTACAAGCTCTTGGCTAGTTTCTGGGAATATAAAAATTAATAAGATGATGAATTTTATTATCTTTGTATGGATTATTACATGGTGGTGGTTTGTTGTTTTTTTTCTATTGTTGTTGTTTTTGTTTAGTCACTAAGTTGTGTCCGTTTCTTTGTGACCCCATGAACTGTACCCCACAAGGTTCCTTTGTCCATGAGATTTCCCAGGCAAGAATACTAGAGTGGGTTGCCATTTCCTCCTCCAGGGGATCTTTTGATGTAGGGATTGTACCCGTGTCTCTGTATTGGCAGGCATATTTTATTTTTTTAAACCACTGAGCCACCTGGGAAGCCCACTTGGTGGTAAAGACACCCTATTAAAGGGAGAATTAAAAGGTGTGATGAATGCTAAAGTGGAGGAGAGTAGTAGGAGTTAACCAGGTGGAGAAGCAGGGGTAGATATTAGGGTGTAGACAAAGTTTTCCAGTAAGAGAAACAGTTGCACCATGGCTGAGAGGAAAGAGAAACATGGCGCACTTGCAGAAGTGCAAATGGTTGATTGTGAGAAAAGGAAGCAGGAAGAAAGGCAGCGCTCAGATGCTAGAGGGCCACCTAAACAATGATAAAGAGATTGGCTTGTACCCTAAAGTTAATGAGATGCCACATATGGGCACTTCGGGAAAGTACTGTGTTTTTGAAACATCCATCAGGTTATAGAGAATGGTTTGCAGAGGGTCAAAGAGGTTTGGGAAAACCAATTAGTCAGGTATTACAAAAATTCAGATGAAAAATAATGTGGGAAAACAATTAAGGTGGTGTGAATAGATATGAGTAGATCCAGTAGATATTTAGGGTAGAAAGTGATGGCATTTTCTGAGCAAGATGCAGAGTATAGATAAGGTAAATAAGAAGAGTCATGACTTATGACTAACCCTCTAGTTTGAGCAGCACAGTCAAAATTGGTACCAGCCATTTAGATAGGATACAGGAGGATCAAACTTAAGGAGAAAATGGAAAATTCTCTTTTGAACATGTTCCCTGTATGTTTCCAAGAAACAAAGAATAAACTCTCTTTGATGCTTACTCCTTGGAAGAAAAGTTATGACCAACCTAGGCAGCATATTAAAAAAGCAGAGACATTGCTTTGCCAACAAAGGTCCATCTAGTCAAGGCTATGGTTTTTCTAGTAGTCATGTATGGAAGTGAGAGTTGGACTATAAAGAAAGCTGAGCACCAAAGATTTGATGCTTTTGAAGTGTGGTGTTGGAGAAGACTCCTGAGAGTCCCTTGGACTGCAAGGAGATCCAACCAGTCCATCCTATAGGAAATCAGTCCTGAATATTCATTGGAAGAACTGATATCAAAGCTGAAACTCCAATACTTTGGCCATCTGATGCAAAGAACTGACTCATTAGAAAAGACCCTGATGCTGGGAAAGATTGAAGGTGGGAGGAGAAGGGGACTACAGATAATGACATGGTTGGATGGCATCACCAACTCAATAGACATGAGTTTGAGAAAGCTCTGGCAGTTGGTGATGGACAGGGAAGCCTGATGTGCTGTAGTCCATGAGGTTGCAAGGAGTTGGACACGACTGAGTGACTAAACTGAACTGAACTGAGGCAGTTAGAAACACAGTTCTGAAACTCCTTTCTCAAATAAAGCCTTCCATGATTCTTCAGAGATCAGTATAATCTGTGTACTTGAGTGGCATCTTATGCTTATCACAGCTTTTAAATGTATATTTATTCCTGTGATTATTTAATTAGGATTCTTCTTACCTGCTAAACTATAAGATAGTCCTGTAAAAAGGGTGCATTGTGTATTTTCCTCAACACTTAGCATAGTATTTGGAATGTGGTAATCACTCAATAAATATTCATTGAATGATTAACAAAGGAGAGATTTCTAGATTGGAGATATAAATTTGGGAGTCATCAGCATATATAAATGGAAATATCCTAGACATAAATCCATTTTATTTTTAATTAGCCCATATTCAATATCCATTAGAATGTGAGTTTTTCATTTGATTATGTTATTTTCATGATGGTGTTTAGTCACTAAGTTGTATCTGACTCTTGCAACACCATGGACTGTAGCCTGCCAGGCTCCTCTGTCCATGGGATTCTCCAGGCAGGAATACTGGAGTGGGTTGCCATTTCTTTCTCCAGGGAATCTTCCTGACCCAAGGATTTAACCCAGGTCTCCTGCATTGCAGGCAGATTCTTTACCCGCTGAGCTTTGAGGGAGGCCCAAGTTACTTTCAGTCTTCTAACACTGGGCCAATTTCAGCAATATTTGAGCAAAAGTGCATCATGTTTAAAGCGGGAATTGATAGCCTTGACTTTTATTTCAGTGATCTGATATGCTACTCATATTTACTCTAGAAACTTCCTCTAATTTAGATTGTTTTCTAATATAAGATCAAAAGGGAAATTTTCTGAATAATAAGTTGTAAACAACAGGAAGTAGCTCATATTTCTAAAGTGTCAAGATATTCTAACATTTAATATGAAATTTATTTGGTGTAGCTAAATATAAAATTGTATTTTAATACTTGAAATGAAAAATAATGGCCATAGGCATCAATAGAAGCATTCACTTTTAATCACATTAACTATAGAATAATAAATTACATTAAGAGTAGTCTTCTGTTTTATCAGATTTAGTTCCAGAAAAATATTTTAATACTATATGCCTATTTGCTTCCAACTGTATAGCTATCTTCTCCCACACATGTAGAAATTTCTCATATTTGATTTAGATTCAGTACCTGATCTGAAACTAAAGTTTTAAGTTTGTAAATAAACTATTTCAAAATGTATGGGCCCCTGCAAAGCACAGCTTTTTAGAAGTGTGGTATTATATAACAGATGGGAGTTTAATGAAGTAAAGCACATTTTGTAACAGGTTCATTGTTTCATATGCTGTGGATCACTAAACTGGCAGGTAGAGATGAAAGGTACATTAAAATGGACGTCCCGAAAATTATAGAATTCCCTCAAAGGAATACAGTCTTTAATTTTGAATTATGCAGCCGATTTTAATGAGTTGGAAGTCATAATGCATAACCTTTCCCTGACGCAGGAAAGAACTGTGAGCTGTGTAAGGATTACTTTTTCCGACAAGTTGGTGCAGATCCTTCAGCCATAGATGTTTGCAGACCCTGTGATTGTGATAAAGTTGGCACAAGAAACAGTAGCTTCCTTTGTGATCAGGTGAGTTCTCACTATCAAAGATAAAGAACAGCATTCTTTCAGAAACTAATTCAGGATATGGTCCATCAGTGAAATTGAGGACTATATCAGGAAGTCCTCTCTTGTGTTTGTATTTCAAAGAGAGTTTGCTTTAAGGGTGTTTCTGTGCAACTTTTAATATGAACATAAAATATAAGGTTACCTGGATGGTTCTTTGCACATTAAGATAGGCTCATTTTATTTTTAAGTTTGCAGTTGTCAAAAAATTGGGAGGTAGGACGTTCCATAAACAAAGAAGGAAGTTAAGTACATGCCTGGGAATTATTTGTGAATTAATATTAATAAGTGATATTAGGTAAACAAGAACGGTTTTCCTCCTAATTTCATAGATGATAGTATAGCAAAAATCACACATAGATCCAAATGGAAATTATGATAAATTTCTTGTAACCTTTTCTCTAACAGTACAATGAGTTTCTATAATTTTATAAATTTTAATTACCAATGTCACAAATGATGTCTGACCTGTATTAACACAGATCCTAACTGTATTACCAATCAGGAAAAGTAGCTCCATCTTTAAATGTGCTGTCTTCAACTGAAGCTTTTTCCCTCTTCTGATAGTCCTACCACAGAAAAATAGATGAAGGGCAAATTTACACTGAAGAATTAATTCAATGATTGTATTAATTTTTAATATATTTTTTAAAAGATTTATTTATCCATTTTATTTTTTGACTGTGCTGGGACTTCATTCCCGTGCACAGGCTTTCTCTAATTGTGGCAAGTAGGGCCTGTTCTCTAGTTGTGTTGCTCAGGCTTCTCAAGGCAGTGGCTTCTCTCTTGTGTGGAGCACAGGCTCTAGGCACACGGGCTCGGTAGTTGTGGCTCATGGGCTCTAGAGGCAGACTCAGTAGTATCTTCCCAGACCAGGGACTGAACCAGTGTCCCTTGCTTTGCAAGGCAGATTCTTAACTACCAGACCACCAAGGAAGCCCTGATTGTGTTAATTTTTAATAATTAAATTCTTTTGCAAATAGCTTAAAATGCAGTGGCCACGAGCATAAGCCACAATCTGGTTAAAGAAAAAATATTTTTTAAGTTGCAATGTAAATATAATAAGTCCAAGGCAAAATTTATTTGTCATATAACTTGTAGCATGCATAAAAACGTTTTTAATAATTAAAAGCCAAATATAATATAAACTAAAATGTTTATTTTTTGAAGATCATCATATTAACCATAGTGTGTTAATGAAAGAGCATTTTATGCTTCATTGGAATGCTAAAGAGTAGAAAAATAACAAAGGCAGTTTCTATGGTTTTTATATGGTGCTACTGAGGCACTATTTTCTGAGAGAATCACATTATATTTTTATATATGTTGATTATTAAAATCTGTGTCTTTACACATCTCATCCTTATACATTTGCCCTGAAATTTCAGCATATATGACTTTTGCTTATTATTCAAATATCAACTCAAATACTGATATATCCTTTGAGATCTCTTCACCCACCATGCAATTAAAGAACATTCTTAAACCACTGTATTTCTCATCATCCAATGGTATTTTCATTATGAAAGTGAAAGTGAAGGTTTCTCCATTGTGTCGGACTCTTTGTGACTCCATGGACTATACAGTCCATGGAATTCTCCAGGCCAGAATACTCTCCAGGGGATCTTCCTGACCTAGGGATCAAACCCAGGTCTTTCACGTTGCAGGCAGATTCTTTACTAGCTGAGCTACAAGGGAAGCCTATTTTCACTATAGCCTTTATTTAATTAAGCAAATTTACTTATATACTCTGTCTTCTCTCTGTTCAACACAAGCAATATGGTTTCAGTCATGTAATGAGTACTCTACATATATTTGTTTACTAAATGTTGAGAAAATGAGAGATTCTGTCTGAGCACTAATGTCATGGTCAGATGGTCATTTAGAATGGTTATTATAATAATATGAGCATTATATAAAGTTTTTGCTTAAATATGTTTTCTCCCTCAAGACCTAATGTCAAGTAATTTTAGTGTACGGTATTAAAAACTTTTTTGCCTTTTCATACTGTTCATGGGGTTCTCAAGGCAAGAATACTGAAGTAGTTTGCCATTCCCTTCTCCATTGGACCATGTTTTGTTAGGACTCTCCACGAGGACCCGTCTGTCTTGGGTGGCCCTACATGGCACGGCTCATCGTGTCATTGAGTTAGACAAGGCTGTGATCCATGTGATCAGTTTGTTAGCTTTCTGGGATTGTGGTTTTCATTCTGTCTGCCCTGATGGATAAGGATAAGAGGCTTTTAGAAGCTTCCTGATGGGAGAGACTGACTGTGGAGAATCTGGGTCTTGTTCTGATGAGTGGGGCCATGCTCAGTAAATCTTTAATCCAACTTTCTGTTGAGGGACAGGACTGTGTTCCCTCCCTGTTGTTTGGCCTGAGGCAGAACTGTGGTGGGGGTAACGGAGGTAATGGTGACCTGCTTCAAAAGGACTTAGGCCCGCACCGTTGTATTCAGTGTCCCTGACCCCACAGCAGGCCACTGTTGACCCACACCTCTGCTAGAGACTGACTCCTGGACACTCAACAGGCAAGTCTGGCTCAGTCTCTTGTGTGGACACTGCCCCTTTCTCCTGGCTCCTGGTATGCACAGAGTTTTGTTTGTGCCCTCCAAGAGTCTGTTTCCCTAGTCCTGTGGAAGTTCTTTCCTACTGGCCTCCAAAGTCAAATTCCCTAGGGGTTCTTAGTCCCTTTGCTGAATCTTCAGGTTGGGAAATCTGTTGTGGGTCCTGGAACTTTCTTAACAATGTGAGAATTTCTTTGGTATAATTTTTGTGCAGTTTATGGGTTGTATGCTTGGCAGCTTTATGGTGGGGCTAATGGCAACATCCTCTAAAATGACTTATGCCATAAGCTGTGTGTCCCAGGTCTGCTACAGCCAGAGCCCTTATCCCCATGGCAGGCCACTGCTGACCTGTGCCTTCCCAGGAGACACTCAAAAGCAGGGATGGCTCAGTCTCTGTGGGGTCTCTGGGTCCTGGTGAGTACAGGTTTTGTTTGAGCCCTCCAAGGGTCTCTGGTGGGTATGGAGTTTGATTCTAAATATGATTTCACCCCTCCTACCATCTTACTGGGGCTTCTTCTTTGTCCTTTTACATTGGGTATTTTTTTTTGGTGGGATGCAACATTCTCTGATCAACTGTTGTTCAGCCGTGAGCTACAATATTGGAGTTCTCACAGAAGTTGAGCGCACATCCTTCTACTCTGCCATCTTGTGCTGGCTTAAAATTCAACATTCAAAAAACTAAGATCATGGCATCTGGTCCCATCACTTCATGGCAAGTAGATGGGGAAACAATGGAAACAGTGGCAGGCTATTTTCTTGGACTCCAAAATCACTGCAGATGGTGACTGCAACCATGAAATTAAAAGACACTTATTCCTTGGAAGAAGAGCTATGACTAACCTAGACAGATATTAAAAGGCAGAGACATTACTTTGCCAACAAAGGTCCATCTAGCCAAAGCTATGGTTTTTCCAGTAGTCACGTATGGACATAAGAGTTGGACCATAAAGAAAGCTGAATGCTGAAGAACTAGCGGGTTTTTTTTTTTTTTTTTAACTTACGGTGTTGAAGAAGACTTCTGAGAGTCCCTTGGACAGCAAGGAGATCAAACCAGTCAATCCTAAAGGAAATAAGTCCTGAATATTCATTGGAAGGACTGATGCTGAAGCTGAAACTCCAATACTTTGGCCACCTGATGTGAAGAAACGATGTATTGGAAAAGACCTCAATGCTGGGAAAGATTGAAGGCAGAAGGAGAAAGGGACGACAGAGAATGAGATGGTTGGGTGGCATCACCGACTCGATGGACATAAGTTTGAGCAAGCTCTGGGAGTTGGTGATGGACAGGGAAGCCTGGTGTGCTTCAGTGCATGGGCTCGCAAAGATTTGGACATGACTGAGTGACTGGACTGAACTGAACTGATTAAAAAACTGTGAACCAAAGTTACGATTCTCAAAGTTTTGTTTATTTGTCATAACTCATGTGAACTAAAGTATAGCATATTTTCCCCTCAGGTGTACAACTCAGACATGCAAGAAATTAGAATCTAATTTTTCTCAAATTTCTATCTCAACTCCATTTCACAGAAGTAGGAGGTAGTTTTGATAGTTCTGTGCTTGTAAATATTTAACAACTACATATCTGAGTAAAAACAAAACCCACTATGATCAATTTAAGCTACCAATTAAATGTCACTGAATGTGAACTTGGGAAGAATGGTTTTATCATACAATGGAAACTTTGTTGTTGTTCAGTCACTCAGTCCTGTCCAACTCTTTGTGATCCCCTGGACTGCAGCATGCCAGGCTTCCCTGTCCTTACTGTCTCCTGAAGTTGGCTCAAACTCATGTTCATGGAATTGATGATGCCATCCAACAATCTCATACTCTATCATCCCCTTCTCCTTCTGCCTTCAATCTTTCTTGGCATCAGGGTCTTTGCCAATGAGTCAGCTCTTTGCATCAGATGGCCCAAGTATTAGAGCTTCAGTATCAGCCCTTCCAATGAATATTCTGGGTTGATATCCTTTAGGATTGACTGGTTTGATCTCCTTGCTCTCAAGAGACTCTCAAGGGACTCTCAAGAGTCTTCTCCAGCACCACAGTTCAAAAGCATCGATTCTTCAGTGCTCAGCCTTATTTATGGTCTAATGGTCACATCCATACATGATTACTGGAAAAACCATAGTTTTGACTGTTTGGACCTTTGTCAGCAAAGTCATGTCTCTCCTTTTTAATATGATGTCTAGGATGGACAATGGAGACTGTTTCAGTACAATACTGTCTCTAGGTCTCTCTCCCCACCTCTCATGGGGTGAATCTGATTTGGGGGCAGAATTGTACACTAGGACAATGACATTTCAGAAGGTATGACCTCTCTGACCATTAATGTCATCAATATAAATAGGCATCCTTTGATTTGACCATTAATGTCATCAATATAAATAGGCATCCTTTGAGATCTTGTGGAAATGGAGGTGTTTCTCCTCTCCCAGCTTGGGCAGTGTTTTCAGAGTCCTAGTGGAGAGCCAAAACTCCAAGTTCTGCCTGTAGAAACATGAAGGCTTGCACCTGGTGGGTCAATGGAGCCAGAGTGGAGAATCTTGATTTCTATACCCACCTGGCAATATCGAGGCAACATCCCCTCTTTCCACCAGAAGAGTTTCATAGGAGGCCTGACTGTTAAAGCAATGGTTAAGTAAGATTCAGATTCTTATAACACCAAAATGTCCAGTTTCCAATAGGATAATGAAAATCAGCAATATCAGTATCAATGTGATTTAGATGTTAGAATTATCATATAAAGATTTTAAAGCATCCGTACATTTGTTTTCAGCATGTACCTAAAATTTGGCTAAAGAAACTTCTCTGAACAGAAAGGAAATGACAGATAAAGGAATCTTGAAACACCAGGAAGGCATAAAAAACTATAGGTAAAATATGGCTAAATATAATATATTTTCCCCATTAGAGTTTTTAAAATTTTTTGAGGATCACTATCTATCTAGTGTGATTCTCAATGTATTAGAGGAGATATGTTAAACAATTATTTTTAAAATGGAGAGGGTAAGAGAATGTAAGTGGCAGTAATTTTTCTATCCTTAACTGGAATATATGTATATATAATGTAATATCTAGGCAACAATTAAAAGGCAATAAAAATGTGCTCTAAAACACAACAGATAATTAAAATGGAATTCTGAAAAAATGTTAAAGTAAAAAAATAAATAATAAAATATCTTTAACCTGAAATAATACAGAAAGTAAACAGAGATTGAAAATCAGATAGAATAAATTAAAACCAAAAAAATAAAATGGCATGTCTATTAAGCCTTAATTAACAATAATGTCATTAAATGTAATTTGTCTAATAAAGCAATTAAAAAAGAGTGACAGAACAGATTTAAAAAATCATTACCCACTGTCTGCTTTTATGGAAAAAAGTTCACTTTAAATATTAATTTATGTCCTTTAAGATGGGCCAAAGAACTAAATAGACATTTCTCCAAATAAGACATGCAGATGGCTAACAAACACATGAAAAGATGCTCAACATCACTCATTATCAGAGAAATGCAAATCAAAACCACTATGAGGTACCATTTCACACCAGTCAGAATGGCTGCGATCCAAAAGTCTACAAACAATAAATGCTGGAGAGGGTGTGGAGAAAAGGGAACTCGCTTACACTGTTGGTGGGAATGCAAACTAGTACAGCCACTATGGACATTCCTTAAAAATCTGGAAATAGAACTGCCTTATGATCCAGCAATCCCACTGCTGGGCATACACACTGAGGAAACCAGAAGGGAAAGAGACACGTGTACCCCAATGTTCATCGCAGCACTGTTTATAATAGCCAGGACATGGAAGCAATCTAGATGCCCATCAGCAGATGAATGGATAAAGAAAGCAGTGGTACATATACACAATGGAGTATTACTCAGCCATTAAAAAGAATACATTTGAATCAGTTCTAATGAGATGGATGAAACTGGAACCTATTATACAGAATGAAGTAGGCCAGAAAGAAAAACACCAATACAGTATACTAATGCATATATATGGAATTTAGAAAGACGGTAACAATAACCCTGTGTACAAGACAGCAAAAGAGACACTGATGTATAGATCAGTCTTATGGACTCTGTGGGAGAGGGAGAAGAAGAGGGTGGAGAGATTTGGGAGAATGGCATTGAAACATGTATAATATCATGTATGAAACAAGTCACCAGTCCAGGTTCGATGCACTGGATGCTTGGGGCTGATGCACTGGGACAACCCAGAGGGAGGGTATGGGGAGGGAGGAGGGTTCAGGATGGGGAACACAGGTATACCTGTGGCAGATTCATTTCGATATTTGGCAAAACTAATACAATATTGTAAAGTTTAAAAATAAAATAAAATTTAAAAAAATTTAACAAAAAGAAAGCAAGAGTTTCAATAGTAATAGCAGATAATGTGGAAAACAGAGCAAATAAAATTTGAGACAGAGATATTACATGATGATCAGAGATAGAAACTGAGATATTACATGAGGCAAAGATATATACATAATGATCAAAGAGCCAGTCAAGCAAGAAGACACAGAAATTGTAAATGTGTTTGTACCAATCAGCAGCACTGCAAAATATATGAAGAAAAACTAAGACCTTAAAGGATAAATAAACAAAAGAAAATCCAACATTTGATAGAACGATAGAAATTCATCAAGAATACAGAAGTAAAAAATATCTTCCAACCAAAAAATCTATCTGACATTGATGAACAGTCCCCTCAACAGTACCAGAATATACATATTCATTATACAAGGCAGAAAATATCCTGGGACATACAGCAAACCTTAATGAATTAAAAGAACTAAAACCATACAAAAATATAAAATATGAAAATCCCTGGGTGTGAATAAAGCAGGAACAC
Organism: Bos javanicus; assembly: GCF_032452875.1. Classification (NCBI taxonomy): domain Eukaryota; kingdom Metazoa; phylum Chordata; class Mammalia; order Artiodactyla; family Bovidae; genus Bos; species Bos javanicus. The sequence continues at coordinate 20,354,341 of NC_083883.1, read as the reverse complement.
TAGGGAAGATTATGACCCTAAGTGCTTACTTGAAAAAAGAGAAAAAAAAGTATCAAAACTATAATCTGAACTCCTAACTCAAGAAATAAAAGAAAAAGCAAAGTCACTTCAAAGCAAGCAGAATAAATTAAGTAATAAAACTAAGAGCAGAAATCAATGCACATCAAAACATAAAAACAATAGAAAAAATCAACAAAAGACATGGATCTCTGGAAAGGTAAATTAAATTGACATGTATCTACCAAGACTGCCAAAGAAAAAATAAAATTACTAAGCAAAAATGAAACCAGAAGTATCCCTTCAGATCTTGCAGACATCAAAAGAATAATAAGAGAATACTACCAGTAACTCTACACTCATACATATTATAACTTAGATGAAATGAAATATTTCCTCAATAAGTGCAAATTGCCAACTCACCCAACATAATATAGATAATTTGAATAACTCTACAACTATTAAGGTATTTAAATTCATAATTAAAAACCAACCAAAGATGAAATCTCCATGCCTCATTGTTTCACTGGAGAATTCTACCAAACATTTTCAAAGTAATTTGTGTGAGTTCTGCATCTCTGACAGAAAATAGAAAAGAAATGAAGACATTCTAACTCATTTTGTGAATGTATTATCTTGATAGTGTTAGGTAGTTAGAATAGGAAAAAGGAGTCTAGAAGGGTGGTGGCTAAAAGACAAGGAAGGGAAAAGCCCTCAAAAATAGAACAAAGAAAGGTCCGAGGACTGGAGTGAGGACCTCAGGTAAAACAAACAGCACTCCTGGCTAGCCCAGTTTACATAGGGCAGGCCCAGGGGGAGGAGAAAAAGCATGTAAAAAGAGGAGCCAAAATTGGGCCAGGGGCCTCTCTTCTCTTTGAGTCTTTTGGGTTGACATGCCCTCATGCCTTGAGGATGTATTTTCCTTTACTTTCTAAATAAAACTGAGCTGTAACACAGAGCTGTAACACTGGTCCATCTGAGGGCTATAATGCTGGTCCATCACTTCAAATTTTTCTTGCTATGAGACAACCAAGAAAATTACACACTCACTCCAGTACTTCTTGTCTTGAAAATCCTATGGACAGAGGAGCTTGGTGCAGGCTACTATCCATGGGGTCGCAAAGAGTCGGGCATGACTGAGCGACTTCACTTCACTGACAATAGCAAACAACACAAAGACAGTGCATGAAAGAAAAACACAAACCAATATCATTCATGAATCGAGAGCAATGATTTTAACAAATTTTAGCACATGAATTATTCAGCAGTATTTTAAAATAGTTAAACACAAAGACCAAAGTGGTTGTGTTCTAGGAATGCATTATTTCAATATTTGAAAATCAAAAAATACAATCAACTTATTTTCCGCTAAGGAAAAAGTCACCTGATTATTAATAATGTTTTCAGAAAGAGTATTTGACAAAATTTAACTCACATTCATGATAAACACTCTTAGAAAACTAAAAATGGAGAATTTCTTCAATTTGAAAACAAATGTCTATATAATACCCACCTACTGCTGACCTCCTACTTATAAATGAAAACACTCAGTGAAAAACAATGCTCTCCCCCTAAGGTCAGAAATAAGACAACAATGTTCTGTTGAACACTGTATTGTAGGTTCCAACCAGGGACATTAGGCAAGAAAATGAGAAAGAAAAGTCATCCCGATTGAAAAGGAAGAAGTAAAACTTTTTTTGTATGTAATATGGTCTTGTAGGTAAAAAGAAAATCCCAAGATTCCAAGGAATATATCAACATACTATCAGAATGGACAAGGGTCAACAAAGTTTCAGAATACAAGATCAATTTACAGAGATCAGTGGTATTTTTATATACTTGTAAAGAACAATCTGAAAATGAAGTTAAAACACTATTTAAATATTTTTTTATTAAATTTTATTTTATTTTTAAACTTTACAATATTGTATTAGTTTTGCCAAATATCGAAATGAATCTGCCACAGGTATACCTGTGTTCCCCATCCTGAACCCTCCTCCCTCCTCCCTCCCCATACCCTCCCTCTGAGTCGTCCCTGTGCACCAGCCCCAAGCATCCAGTATCGTGCATCGAACCTGGACTGGCAACTCGTTTCATACATGATATTATACATGTTTCAATGCCATTCTCCCAAATCTCCCCACCCTATCCCTCTCCCACAGAGTCCATAAGACTGATCTATACATCAGTGTCTCTTTTGCTGTCTCGTACACAGGGTTATTGTTACCATCTTTCTAAATTCCATATATATGTGTTAGTATACTGTATTGGTGTTTTTCTTTCTGGCTGACTTCACTCTGTATAATAGGTTCCAGTTTCATCCATCTCATTAGAACTGATTCAAATGTATTCTTTTTAATGGCTGAGTAATACTCCATTGTGTATATGTACCACTGCTTTCTTATCCATTCATCTGCTGATGGGCATCTAGATTGCTTCCATGTCCTGGCTATTATAAGCAGTACTGCAATGAACATTGGGGTACACATGTCTCTTTCCCTTCTGATTTCCTCAGTGTGTATGCCCAGCAGTGGGATTGCTGGATCATAAGGCAGTTCTATTTCCAGTTTTTTAAGGAATCTCCACACTGTTCTCCATAGTGGCTGTACTAGTTTGCATTCCCACCAACGGTGTAAGAGAGTTCCCTTTTCTCCACACCCTCTCCAGCATTTATTGCTTGTAGACTTTTGGATCGCAGCCATTCTGACTGGTGTGAAATGGTACCTCATAGTGGTTTTGATTTGCATTTCTCTGATAATGAGTGATGTTGAGCATCTTTTCATGTGTTTGTTAGCCATCTGTATGTCTTCTTTGGAGAAATGTCTATTTAGTTCTTTGGCCCATTTTTTATCAAAATAATTTTTGAAAGGAATTAAAGATGTAAATAAATAGAAAAAATCCTGTGCTTTTGTATTAGAGACTTAATATTGCTAAGACAGCAATGCTTTCCCAATTGATCTAGAAAGTCAATACAGTCTTAAAGGTCCAGATTGCTTCTTTGTAGACATTTATGATGGTCTCAAAATTCATATTAAAACTCAAGTCGCTCAAAAAAGGCCAAAACAGTCTTGAAAAAGAACAGATTTAGAAGACTACACTTCTAATTTTTAAAATATAAAATATATTTTAACAATCAAGATATTGTGATGTGGTTTGTGGAGAGAGATACAGATATACTGTAATAGAATTGAGAGTCTAGAAATTAGCCATTGCTTTTACAGTCAGTTAATTTTTGATGAGTGCCATGACAAATAAATAACGTTCTTTTCAATAAATGATAGTGATATGCAAAAAAATGAAGTTTAATTTCCTGCTTCATATTATATACAAAAAATTAAAGTAGAACAAGAATGAAATGTAAGAGCAAAAACTATAAAACTCTTAGAAGAAAATAGCTGTAAATCTTCATATCCTTGGATTAGTCAGTGACTTTCTAGATTTTACTCCTACAGAACAAGCAAACAAAAGAATGGATTAATTGGACTTCATTAAAATTTAGAACATTTGTTTTACTGAGGACATCATTCAGTTTAGTCGCTCAGTTGTGTCCAACTCTTTGTGACCCCATGAATTGCAGCATGCGAGGCCTCCCTGTCCATCACCAACTCCCAGAGTTCACTCAAACTCACGTCCATTGAGTTGGTGATGCCATCCAGCCATCTCATCCTCTGTCATCCCCTTATCCTCCTGCCCCCAATCCCTCCCAGCATCAGAGTCTTTTCCAATGAGTCAACTCTTCGCATGAGGTGGCCAAAGTACTGGAGTTTCAGCTTTAGCATCATTCCTTCCAAAGAACACCTAGTCTTGATCTCCTTTAGAATGGACTGATTGGATCTCCTTGCAGTCCAAGGGACTCTCAAGAGTGTTCTCCAACACTACAGTTCAAAAGCATCAATTCTTCAGCGCTCAGCTTTCTTCACAGTCCAACTCTCACATCCATACATGACTGCTGCAAAAACCAAAGCCTAGACTAGACAGACCTTTTTTGGCAAAGTAATGTCTCTGCTTTTTAATATTCTATCTACGTTGGTCATAACTTTCCTTCCAAGGAGTAAGCGTCTTTTGATTTTATGGGTGCAATCACCATCTGCAGTGATTTTGAAGCCCCCAAAATAAAGTCTGACACTGTTTCAAAAATGAAAAAAACAACCCAACAAATGGGAGAAAGTATATGTAAAGCATATAGTCGATAAGAGCCTTGTCTCCAGCATATATTAAAAAAAAAAAAAAAGCAAAAGACTTTAAAATTCATTACATGAGATATCACCTCACACCAGTCGGAATGGTCCTCAGCAAAAAGTCTACAAACAATAAATGCTGGGAAGGGTGTGGAGAAAAGGAAACACTCTTGCACTGTTGATGGGAATGTAAATTGATATAGCCATTATGAAAGATGGTTGGAGAGTCCTTAAAAAACTCGAAATAAAACCACCATATGACCCAGCAATCCCACTCCTAGGCATATATCCTGAGGAAACCAAAATTGAAAGAGACACGTGTATCCCATTGTTCATTGCAGCACTATTTACAGTAGCTAGAACATGGAAGCAACCTAGATGTCCATCTACAGATGAGTGGATAAAGAAGTTGTGGTATATATACACAATGGAATATTACTCAGCCATAAAAAGGAACACATTTGAGTCAGTTCTAATGAAGCGGATGAACCTAGAACCTATTATACAGAGTGAAGTGAGTCAGAAAGAGAAAGATAAATACCGTATTCTAACACATATATATGGAATCTAGAAAAATAGTACTGAAGAATTTACTTACAGGGCAACAATGGAGAAACAGACATACAGAATAGACTTATGGACATGGGGAGAGGGGAGGAGAGGGTGAGATGTATGGAAAGTGTAACATGGAACTTACATTACCATATGTAAAATAGGTAGCCAACAGGAATTTGCTGAATGGCTCAGGAAACTCAAGTAGGGGCTCTGTATCAACCTAGAGCGGTGGGATGGGGGAGGGAGATGGGAGGGAAGTTCAGAAGGGAGGGGATATATGTATACCTATGGCTGATTCATGTTGAGGTTTGACAGAAAACAGCAAAATTTGGTAAAGCAAGTATCCTTCAATAAACAGAAATTAATTAAAGAACAATTTTAAAATTCAATAATTAGCAGACAATCTAATTTTAAAAGTGAATAAAAGACCTAAAGAGACATTGCTCCAAGGAAGATAAACAAATGGCAAATAAGCATATGAAGAAATGTGCTTGACATTATCTGTCATAAGAGAAAAACACATCAAAAGCCCAGTGAGACATCACACTAACATAGCTATCATTAAAAGTACACATGTTGATTAGGAGGTGGGGCAAGTGGAATTCCCATAGACTGATGGTGGAAATGAAAAATGTGCACCCTCTTTGGAAGACAATTTCGTGTTCCTCTAAATACTAAATACAGGGTTACTATATAACCCAGCACTTTAACTCCTTGCTATATATCCAGACAAAAAGAAAAATACATCCTCATATAATCTTATTCATGAATGTTCACTGCTGCTTTATTCATAGTAGTCAAAATGTAAGAATAATCCAAATATCCATTAACTGATAAATGGGTAAATAAAATATATTCACTCAAAGGAATATTATTTAGTAGTAAGAAGAAAAAGGTACTGACATATTACAACATGTACTTTGGTCTCAGGAGTGAGAGTAGAGGAAAAAGGACAAGAAAAGAAAAGGCGTTTTCAAAAGATACGCCTGTGTATATGTACAAAAATCTAATTTAAAAATGCATAAAAGGGAAGACTTTTTTAAAATTTTGTTTTAATTTTTTCTTATTATTTTTCTCTAATTAGCTTTGTTGATAATTTTTATACTCAGGAAAAAAATAGAATATTCATGAAAGATGACATGCAGCCAGAGAACTACGTTATAGGTGTCTGAAGGTACATAGTGATAGAATGCTTTAATGAATTTAGAAGCTCCACATTGTCCATCTCTAAATCACTTTCACATTTTACCTAATTTTTATTTTGTTTTCTCATGTTCCGAGTACAGACACAACATGTATGGATTATTATTACTTGTGGAAATGCAGTGTCGAGTACACATTTGCCTAAATCATCTTATGAAAGATTTCTAAAAATGTTTACCATCATTTTCAATGGGATAAAAAAGGATACACACTAAAAAAAGCTGTCAACAATGTCAGAATTATAAACTGTAAAATTAAATTCAAGGACGTTTTTAAAACATTCATGCAATTTCAATCCTTAATAATATTAGGGAGCATACAAGGAAATTAGGCAGTAGTTCAAGTCTCATTTTATAACTTAGGAACCAAGCCAGCCCCAAATGGCCTGAGTGACTGTGTTGTGTGCTTTGAGTTCTGGAAGGGAATTTTTTCCTTTGGCAGTTGTCATTTGAAACTCAATCCAATCTTGTAAGATATGGCATATTTGCTTTATTCTTCCATAAGAAATGTTGTAATTCTTCCTCTTGTGGATGCCAAGATCTTGAAAATGGCATGAAGTAATGCTCTGAGTCACTAGATCCTAAAACTACTGATGCTAAAATTAAGACATATAGACCATCTAAATGACATTGATAATATTACCATTATTAGGAAAAATGGAGGAGTCATTATAATTGAAGAATCCTTAATATAGAGTCCTGGGATCCCTAAGCCTACTGTAGATGATAGATGAGTTTTAGGACATACATATAAAGCTTTCAATTGTATATAGAAATGTGTCTGTTTATTTTTGTTTATGTATCATAAAGGGGAGACGTTTCAGTACCCAAAAAGTATATCTAAGCCAAAAAGAAAGTAAAAAAGAAAATGTAGTGTACTGGGGAAATTAGATCCATTTAATTTCCATTACTTGTGGCCTCAGTTAATGGCATGTTTGCATGTGTGTGTGCATGTCTAAATGCATGTCTCAGTCATGTCCAACTCTTTGTGACCCTATGGACTGTAGCCCTATAGGCTCCTCTGTCCAGAGATTTCCTAGGCAAGAGTACTGAAGTGGGTTGCCATTTGTAGGAAATGGTCCAGGGATCTTCCTGGCCTGGGGATCAAACCCATGTCTCTCGTGCCCTTTGCATTGGCAGGAGAATTCTTTACCACTGCACCACCGGGGAAGCAGTAGTATGTGTATATACACATAATGTGTTTCCCAGGATATCACTCTGCTTCCTTCTTGTTTCCTTTGAATTCAGTGCCTGAGTGTTTGATATCTGTCCAAAGTTAGAGGTTCATAGTTCTTTCTCTTGTTCTCATTTAGTGAGACTTTAAGTCCAGAAGCCCCAGATAGAGCCCCAGGCATGGATGATTCTTTTAGAAAATATTCTGAGGTATTTGGAGGTCATCCTTAAAATACATTTATGTAGAAATCCCAAGCTTTTCATGACCCAAGGTGAGAATAAACTCCAACCTGCCCCTTTGCTTACCTTGCCCATCATATGTTTGCTGATGTTCCTGGACTGCCTGCTTTAGCCGCGTGCATAGGTGATGCTGATAAGGTGAGGAGATTGGAGAGAAAGTCCCTAGCACATGGCTTGCCTCAAGCAGAAGGCATTCAAGCAATGCTGTCTGAGTGCTTTTTTGCTTGAGACTTTATCCATCTCTCTTACCTTCTTTCCTCCCTACTTTGCCATGTTCTTGGATCTAGGAAACAATGAGAGTGATGCCACAACAGATAAGATGTAGGAGGTCAGCCAGCACAATGCTTCTCAAACTTTTAATGTTCATCCCTGAATATCTTGGAGGTCGTTTTGAAAGACTCTGATTCAGAAAGTCTTGAGCAGGCACTGAGATTCTATATTTGTGAAAATTTCCTGGTGATGCCTTGTTCTTGTCTGAGGAACAGTCTTTAATAACCAAGTTGCTATAACACTATCAAAGATATATAGAGAAAAGTGTCTTGGTGTAAATCTGTGTTGAGTGAGGGCTAAACATGAGTGTGTCCTTCTGCTCACATGTACCCACTTCAACAAGAATGAGTTCATGCTTTCCTATTCTCTGAATTCCATCTTAAAATCAAGTGGTGATCTAACTTTCCACACTACTAAGCCCATCTTAAATTACACTTGAAGTGTAGCCTAAACTATGTCCTCAAAATTAGAGGATCTAGCTTCTCATTTTTTAAAAAATGGAAATAAAAAAACAGTGAATGGGGGAATCTAAAAATTGGCTGAAAAATGAAAATACAGTTTTAATTGAAAAAAGAGAGAGAAGAATGATTGATTGTAAAACTCAATAAGACATAAATATAGAGCTAAAATAGAGCCAGGAGAGAGAAATGATTAAGAGATATTAAAAAAAATAAATTAAGACAGGAGTCAAGTGGTTGAGATGAATTAGATGAAATGGAAAGGCTTCCATGAAGGAAGTATTTCTAGATCTGACCCAAGGAAGATGGAATTATAAGGAATAAGTATCCTATATGTGAAAATTAATTGTTCTGCCTGGGTGATAATATTTAAGAAAGTACATTTAAAGATGGAGCAGAATAGACCTTCTCTGCATAATGACCTATTTCTTGAAGTTCATGTGCTTTCTCCTCTGCTCAGAGCTAAATATTTGTCATCAATTATCACAACATATCCAGAAGTCACTGTATGAATTTTCCAGAAATATATTGCCTTATACTTTGTGTTCAGTTGAGTTGCTCAGGCATGTCTGACTCTTTGTGACCCCGTGGACTGCAGCACTCCAGGCTTCCCTGTCCATCACCAACTCCTAGAACTTGCTCAAACTCATGTCCATCGAGTCAGTGATGCCATCCAACCATATCATCCTCTGTTGTCCCCTTTTCCTCCCACCTTCAATCTTTCCCAGCATTGGGGTCTTTTCCAATGAGTCAGTTCTTCACATCAGGTGGCCAAAGTATTAGAGTTTCAGCTTCAGCATCAGTCCTTCCAATGAATATTCAGGACTGATTTCCTTTAGGATTGACTGATTGGATCTCCTTGCAGTCCAAGGAATTCTCAAGAGTCTTCTCCAACACCACAGTTCAAAAGTATCAATTCTTACACGCTCTGCTTTCTTTTTTTGTGTTACTCCAGTATTAAAGTGTACAAATAGAAGTGATGTATAAGTTTTCTTCAGCCTCTGAGGAGACTGACCCTGAATAGTATGATGTATGGTTGTTAGCTATAAGCATTTGGATAGTGAAGGATATAAGTTTTGCTTACAGCTTAAAGATGGTCATGAAGATTTGACCATAAGTCATATGGTATCTCAGTCAGAGACCTAAGGGAAGGTGGGTGGTAACACTTTACTTGCAGTTGGTATGTTGAGCAATAACTGATTAACCAGATAATATACAGTTCCAGACACAAAGATAGGAATAAAGTGGGAGAGGTGTGCAAGTATGATACTAAGAAGAATATGGATCTGAGCATGATGAAAGGTCTGTACTGAAGAATTTATCCAAGAACCAAGATTGTGGCAAACTGAAGGTAAAATAGGTCAAAGAGTAACTGTGCTGAGTTGCTGTTCCATCCTCAGTATGAGTTGAGTACCACATGTTTGAACACATCTGGAATCTCCTTGGGAATGAACTCATCTCAAGGGTAAGGGTATACAAACTTGGCTGAGTAATGATACCTCAGGCATCTAAGACCAGATTCAACAGCGCTGATAGCTTCAACAGTGATGTTAGGTAGTAACTGGTTGTTGATTTAACAAGTGTGAGATAGTACAAGATTCACTGCATTGCTACAGGTAGCAGTTAGGATAAGCTTAACATATGTAACAGATGGACCCCAAGATGTCTAGTGACACAAACAATATAGGAGTTTATTTCTTGTTCCTGTAACCCCTCCAAGGCAGTTATTCCCATTTCTTGGTGGCTCTTCTCCATATGATAATTCAGGGCATAGCCTCTTTCCAGTGTGTCACTCTGCCTTTCCCTAGGAAAGGAAAAGACAAGATGGAGAAACAAATCTCACTTTTTAAAAAGTCTTGGTCCAAAAGGGGCCCACATCTCTGCTGATACATCCTGCTGGGGAGAGCAAGTCACATGGCTACAGTAGTCTATGGAGGGCCAGACAAATGCAGTCCCTGGATAGGAAGATACTTCCTAGCTACAGCTGTGTCCTGGGGACAAGGAGCATGGACCTGCATAGGGAACCAGTCATCTCTGCTCACGCCCATGTGACAGAAGGTAGCCTAACAGTGAGAAGGATGTTTTCTTTTATATACACAACAGATTGGCTTATGTTTAATGAGAATCTTTTAGAATATAGTTTCATCAGAACTTTGGGGTTATCAGACCAATACCAATGATGGTACCTACTTGAGGGTGGACCCTGTACAGCAGCAAAGGCCACAGTGGGAGGTGGTCTGCTTCAACCATGTTAGTACATGTCAGCAAAGGAGGTCTGAAGGTGTATCCTCCGTATTTCCAACTTGCATGCAAGTTGGAAAGAACACCTCTGAGACAGATGCTCCAGGGACAAGCAAGAAAACAGTCACTGACCCTCTAGGAACTCCCAGACAAGAGGACAAGCATAAAGAGCAAACTTAAATTGTGGGTGCTTAGCAATCATAGATCTTAAAGATAATTTAAAAATATGAATATTTTAAGACTTTTAGCCAGAGTAGCCACCGTACAAGACATATTTGTGTGTGTGTGTAATGTGTATGTATATGTAGGTATATATATTTATGTGTATAGAAGTATATGAAAAAGTGAAAGTGAAAGTTGCTCAGTTGTGTCTGACTCTTTGTGGCCCCATGTACTGTAGCCTGCCAGGCTCCTCTGTCCATGGAATTCTCCAGGCAATTCTACTGGAGTGGGTAGCTGTTCCTTTCTTCAGGGCATCTTCTCAACTCAGGGATCAAACCCATGTCTTCTGCATTGCAGGAAGATTCTTTACCATCTGAGCCACCAGGGAAGCCCTTAGTGGTGTGTGTGTGTGTGTGTGTGTGTATAGATAGATGCATATGTATCTTCTTAGGATTATAATTTAAAATTGAAAACTCCTTCCTCCCCCTTCTCTTCTTTACTTTTTTTTCAGTTTATTTTATTTTTTTAAATTTTATTTTATTTTTAAACTTTACAATATTGTATTAGTTTTGCCAAATATCAAAATGAATCCGCCACAGGTATACATGTGTTCCCCATCCTGAACCCTCCTCCCTCCTCCCTCCCCATACCATCCCTCTGGGTCGTCCCAGTGCACCAGCCCCAAGCATCCAGTATCGTGTATCGAACCTGGTCTGGCAACTCGTTTCATACATGATATTATACATGTTTCAATGCCATTCTCCCAAATCTTCCCACCCTCTCCCTCTCCAACAGAGTCCATAAGACTGTTCTATACATCAGTGTCTCTTTTGCTGTTTCGTACACAGGGTTATTGTTACCATCTTTCTAAATTCCATATATATGCATTAGTATACTGTATTGGTGTTTTTCTTTCTGGCTTACTTCACTCTGTATAATAGGCTCCAGTTTTATCCACCTCATTAGAACTGATTCAAATGTATTCTTTTTAATGGCTGAGTAATACCCCATTGTGTATATGTACCATAGCTTTCTTATCTATTATCAGAGAAATGCAAATCAAAACCACTATAAGGTATCATTTCACACCAGTCAGAATGGCTGCGATCCAAAAGTCTACAAGCAATAAATGCTGGAGAGGGTGTGGAGAAAAGGGAACCCTCTTACACTGTTGGTGGGAATGCAAACTAGTACAGCCACTATGAAGAACAGTGTGGAGTTTCCTTAAAAAACTGGAAATAGAACTGCCTTATGACCCAGCAATCCCTCTGCTGGTCATACACACTGAGGAAACCAAAATTGAAAGAGACACGTGTACCCCAATGTTCATTGCAGCACTGTTTATAATAGCCAGGACATGGAAGCAACCTAGATGTCCATCAGCAGATGAATGGATAAGAAAGCAGTGGTACATATACACAATGGAGTATTACTCAGCCATTAAAAAGAATACATTTGAATCAGTTCTTCTTTACTTTGTGAATCTTTCTGGGTATCCTGGGCTGTGGAGAATACTTAGGGAACTGATTACTGGCTAGATTGCCCTCTCCTCTTTTGACTCCCCATCTTCTCCTCCTGGTCACCTCTATCTCCCTCCTCCTTCTCCTCTGTGTAACTCTGTGAATTTCATTAGGTGTCCCACACTGTGGAGAATTGTTCCACCATTAACCTAGATGTTTTATCATCTGTGCTGTATGGATGGAGAAGTCTTGAGTCTACTGTAGGAGGACTGAAAGCCAGAGGCTGTGGGCTTAACTCCAAAACTTGAGAACATCAGAGAATTCCTGGTTCCAGGGAACATTAATAAACAACAACTCACCCAAAAGTCTCCATACCTACACTGAAACCAAGCTCTGCCCAAGAGCCAACTAGTTCTAGTGCAAGACATACCATGCTAATTCTCTAGCTAAGCAGGAACACAGCCCTGAGCATTAAAAGACAGGCTGCCCAACGCCATGCCAAACCCATAGACACCCTAAAACTCCCTATTTGATACTTCATTGCACTCCAGAGAGAAGAGGTCCAGCTCCAACCACCAGAACCTTGACAAGCCACTAGTCCAACCCCACCCACAGGGAGCATGTTCCACAATGAAGAGAAACCACAAACTTCCAGCCTATAGAAAGGGTACCCCAAACACAGCAATCTAAACAAAATGAAAAGGCAGAGAAATATTCAGCAGGCAAAGGAACATGATAAATACCCACCAAACCAAACAAAAGAAGAGGAGATAGGAAGTCTACCTGAAAAGGAATTCAGAATAATGATAGTAAAGATGATCCAAAATCTTGAAAGCAAAATGGAGTTACAGATAAATAGACTAGAGACAAGGATTGAGAAGATGCAAGAAAAGTTTAACAAGGACCTAGAAGAAATAAAAAAAGGGTCAATCAATAATGAATAATGCAATAACTGAGATCAAAAGCACTCTGGAGGGAACCAACAGTAGAATAACTGAGGCAGAAGATAGGATAAGTGAGGTGGAAGATAGAATGGTGGAAATAGATGAAGCAGAGAGGAAAAAAGAAAAAAGGAATTAAAAGAAATGAGGACAACCCCAGAGACCTCTGGGGCAATGTTAAATGCCCCAACATTTGAATCATAGGAGTCCCAGAAGAAGACAAAAATAAAGGGCATGAGAAAATAGTTGAAAACTTCCGTAAAATGGGGAAGGAAATAGCCACCCAAGTCCAAGAAACCCAGAGAGTCCAAGACAGGATAAATCCAAGGCAAAATACCCCAAGACACATATTAATCAAACTAATGAAGGTCAAACACAAAGAGCAAATATTAAAGAAGCAAGGGAAAAGCAACAAATAACACATAAGGGGATCCCCATAAGGATAACAGCTGATCTTTCAACAGAAACTCTTCAGGCCAGAAGGGAATGGCAGGACATACTTAAAGTGATGAATGAGAAAAACCTACAACCCAGATTACTATACCCAGCAAGGATCTCATTCAGATATGAAGAAGAAATCAAAAGCTTTACAGACTAGCGAAAGCTAAGAGAATTCAGAACCACCAAACCACCTCTTTAACAAATGCTAAAGGATCTTTTTTAGGCAGGAAACACAGAAAAGGTTTATAAAATTGAACCCCAAACAACAAAGTAGATGGCAATGGGATCATACTTATCAATAATCACATTAAATGTGAATGTGCTGAACGCCCCAACCAAAGACAAAGACTGGCTGAATGGATACAAAAACAAGACTCCTATATATGCTGTCTACAAGAGACCCACCTCAAACCAAGGAACACATACAGACTGAAAGTGAAGGGCAGGACAAAGATATTTCATGCAAATGGAGACCAAAAAAAAGCAGAAGTAGCAATACTCATATCAGATAAAATAGACTTTGAAATACGGGCGTGAAAAGAGACAAAGAAGGACACTACATAATGATCAAATGATCAATCCAAGAAGAAGATATAACAATTATAAATATATATGCACCCAACATAGGAGCAGTTCAATACATAAAGCAAATGCTAACAAGTGTGAAAGGGGAAATTGACAGTAACACAACAATAGTGGGAGACTTTAATACCCCACTCACACATATGGATAGATCAACGAAACAGAAAATTAGTGAAGAAAAACAAGCTTTAAATGATACAATGGACCAATTAGACCTAATTGATATCTGTAGGATCTTTCACCCCCAAACAATGAATTTCACCTTCTTCTTAAGTGTACATGGAGTATTCTCCAGGATACCTCACATCCTGGGCCATAAATCTAGCCTTGGTAAGTTTAAAAAAACTGAAATAATTTCAAGCATCTTTTCTGATTACAATGTGGTAAGATTAGATGTCAACTACAAGAAAAGACCTGTTAAAAATACAAACATATGGAGGCTAAACAACATGCTTCTGAATAACCAACAGATCATAGGGAAATCAAAAATGAAATCAAAATATGGATAGAGACAAATGACAATGAAAACACAACAACCCAAAACCTATGGGATTCAGTAAAAGCAGTGCTAAGAGGGAGGTTCATAGCAGTAGAAGCTTACCTCAAGAAACAAGAGAAAAATTAAATAACCTAACTATATACCTAAAGCAACTAGAAAAAGAAGAAATGAAGAACCCCAAAGTGAGTAGAAGGAAATAAATCATAAAAATCAGAGCAGAAATAAATGAGAAAAAAAAAAAAAAAAAAAAACAAAGGAGACTATAGCAAACATTAACAAAACTAAAAGCTGATTCTTTGAGAAGATAAATAAAATAGACAAACCATTAGTTAGACTGATCAAGAAAAAAAGGGAGAGGGGAAGAATCAAATCAACAAAATTAGAAATTAAAATGGAGAAATCACAACAGGCAACACAGAAATACAAAGGATCATAAGAAACTACTATCAGCAACTATATGCCAATAAAATGGACCACTTAGAAGAAATTTATGAATTCTTAGAAAAGTATAACCTTCCAAAACTGAACCAGGAAGAAATATAAAATCTTAACAAACCCATCACAAGCATGGAAATAGAAACTGTATTAAGAAATCTTCTAACAAACAAAAGCCCAGGACCAGATAGCTTCACAGATGAATTCTACCAAAAATTTAGAGAGGAGCTAACACCTATCCTACTCAAACTCTTCCAGAAAATTTCAGAGGAAGGTAAACTCCCAAACTCATTCTATGAGGCCACCATCACCCTAATACCAAAACCAGACAAAGATGCCACAAAAAAAGAAAACTACAGGCTAATATCACTGATGAACATAGATGCAAAAATCTCAACAAAATTCTAGCAAACAGAATTCAACAACATATTAAAAAGAGCATACATCCTGACCAAGTGGGCTTTATCCCAGAGATGCAAGGATGTTTTAATATTCACAAATCAATCAATGTGATACACCACGTTAACAAATTAAAAGCTAAAAACCATATGATTATCTCAGTAGACGCAGACAAAGCCTTTGACAAAATTCAACACCCATTTATGATAAAAATCCTCCAGAAAACAGGCATAAATGGAACATACTTTAACATGATAAAAGCCATATATGATAAACCCACAGCAAACATTATCCTCACTGGTGAAAAATTGAAAGCATTTCCCCTAAAGTCAGGAACAAGACAAGAGTGTCCACTCTCACCACTACTATTCAACATAGTTTTGAAAGTTTTAGCGACAGCAATCAGAGAAGAAAAAGAAATAAAAGGAATCCATATTGTAAAGTAGTAAAACTCTGTTTGCAGATGACATGATACTTTACATAGAAAGCCCTAAAGACACCATCAGAAAATTACTAGAAAATTACACAGAAATCCCTTGCATTCCTATACAACAATGAAAAAACAGAAAGAGAAATTAAGGAAACAATCCTTTTCACCATTCCAATGAAATGAATAAAATACTTAGGAATAAATATACCTAAATAAGCAAAAGACCTATATATTGAAAACTATAAAACACTGATGAAAGAAATCAAAGATGACAGAAATAGATGGAGAAACATACCATGTTCATGGATTGGAAGGGTCAATATAGTGAGAATGATATACTACCCAAAACAATCTATAGACTCAGTGCAATCCCTAGCAAACTTCCAGTGGTATTTTTCACAGAACTAGAACAAATAATTTTACGATTTGTATGGAAACACAAAAAACCTCCAGTAGCCAAAGCAATCTTGAGAAAGAAGAATGGAACTGGAGGAATCAACCTGCCTGACTTCAGACTATACTACAAAGACAGTATGGTACTGGCACACAGACAGAAATGTAGATCAAAAGAACAAAATAGAAAGCCCAGAGATAAATCCATGCACCTGTTGACACCTTATCTTTGACAAAGGAGGCAAGAATATACAATGGAGAAAATACAATCTCTTTAACAAGTGGTTCTGGGAAAACTGGTCAACCACATATAAAAGAATGAAACTAGAACACTTTCTAACACCATACACAAAAATAAACTCAAAAGGGATTAAAGATCTAAATGTAAGAACAGAAACTATAAAACTCCTAGAGGAAAACATACGCAGAACACTCTCCAACATAAATCACAGCAAGATCCTCTATGACCCACCTCCCAGAGTAATGGAAATAAAAGCAAAAATAAACAAATGGGACCTAATTAAACTTAAAAGGTTTTGTACAACTAAGGAAACTATAAGCAAGGTGAAAAGACAGCCTTCAGAATGGTAGAAAACAATAGCAAACAAAGCAACTGACAATTAATCTCCAAAATACACAAGTAGTTCATGCAACTTAATACCAGAAAAATAAATGACCCAATCAAAAAATGGGACAAAAAACTAAACAGACATTTCTCCAAAGAAGACATACAGATGGATTACAAACATATGAAAAGATGCTCAACATCACACAGTATCAGAGAAATGCAAATCAAAACCACTATGAGGTACCCTCTCACACTGGTCAGAATGGCTGCTAGGAAAAAGTCTACAAACAGTAAATACTGGAGAGGGTGTGGAGAAAAGGGAACCCTCCTACCCTGTTGGCAGGAATGCAAACTAGTACAGCCACTATGGAGAACAGTGTGGAGATTCCTTAAAAAACTGGAAATAGAACTGCCATATGACCCAGCAATCCTACTGCTGGGCATACACACTGAGGAAACCAAAACTGAAAGAGACACTTGTACCTCAATGTTCATTGCAGCACTGTTTACAATAGCTAGGCCATGGAAGCAACCTAGATGCCCATCAGCAGATGAATGAAGAAAGCAGTGGTACATATACACAAAGGAGTATTACTCAGCTATTAAAAAGAACACATTTGAATCAGTTCTAATGAGGTGGGTGAAACTGGAGCCTATTATACAGAGTGAAATAAGTCAGAAAGAAAAGCACCAATACAGTATATTAATGCATATATATGGAATTTAGGAAGATGGTAATGACAACCCTATATGCAAGACAGCAAAAGAGACACAGATGAAAAGAACTGACTTTTGGACCCTGTGGGAGAAGGCAAGGGTGGAATGATTTGAGAGAACAGCATTGAAATATATATATTTTACCATATGTGAAGTAGATGAGCAGTGCAAGTTTGGTGGATGAAACAGGGCATTCAAAGTTGGTGCACCGGGACATCCCTGAGGGGTGGGATGGGGAGGGAGGTGGGAAGGGGGTTCAGGATGGGGGGATGCATGTACACCTGTGACTGATTCATGGCAATGCATGGCAAAACCCACCACAATATTATAAAGTAATTAGCCTACAATTTAAATAAATTAATTTTTAAAAAGTAAAAACTGTATTTATATATAGATGTAGTATTTATATATAGATATAGTACATTTTAAATATTAGTCAATACATTGTACTGACCTTTGCCATGTGTTTTTGATGATACTGATTTATTCAGGAAAAAACATCGCCAGCCTCATTTCTTCTTGGCACATCTGACCAATGTGATGAGCATTTCCAAAAGCGGGTGTGCTCCCGTGATCACGGGCAAATCCATGGCAAGGGACTAGCCCCTCCAGTCTTCTGCAGAACTGGGGAGTGTTTCAGCTCCTGGTGGGCTGCAGAACCAGTCTGTACCTTGATCTACCCACACACAGTTTTGGTGCCATCCCTGGGAGTGCCGCATTGTGAAATGTGTAAGACAGATTGGCAGACGGATGACATACTGTTAAAAATGCATGAGGACAGAAACTAGTCTATAAGAGTCTCATAGGCTCTGTTTATTTTGCACTTGCCATATACAAAGGATTATGCCAAGTGTGTTTAATCAATTAATTCAGTTCTGTTTTTAAATTTAAATTTAATTTTTTTAACACCAAAAGCATCTTGTATTGCTGCTGCTGCTAAGTCGCTTCAGTCATGTCCGACTCTGTGTGACCCCATAGACGGCAGCCCACCAGGATCCCCCGTCCCTGGGATTCTCCAGACAAGAACACTGGAGTGGGTTGCCATTTCCTTCCCCAATGCATGAAAGTGAAAAGTGAAAGTGAAGTCGCTCAGTTGTGTCCAACTCTTAGCGACCCCATGGACTACAGCCCACCAGGCTCCTCCATCCATGGGATTTTCCAGGCAAGAGTACTGGAGTGGGTTGCCATTGCCTTCTCCGATTTTGTATTGAGGTGTAGCTAATTAACAATGTGGTGATAGTTTCAAGTGAGCAGTGAAGGGACTCCTCAGCCATGTATATACAAATATCTATCCTCCTCCAGTATCTTCCACCCATCCAGACTGGCACATAATGTTGAGCAGAGTTCTGTGTGCTATACAATAGGTTTTTGTTGGTTATCCATTTTAAATATAGCAGTGTGTACACAACCTCCCCAATGTCCTTACCTGTCCCTTCCCCCAGAAACCATGATTTCATTTTCTGAGTCTGCGAGTCTCTCTCTGTTTTGTAAGTCAGTTCATTTGTATCATTTATTTTTAGATTCCACAGGTGAGGTATGTCATGTGATATTTCTCCTTAACTCTGAGTTACTTCAATCAGTATAACACACTCTAGGTCATCTGTGTCGCTACAAAAGGCCTTATTCCATTCTTTTTAATAGCTGAGTAATAGTCCATTGTGTGTGTGTGTGTGTATGTGTCTTCTTTATCCGTTCCTCTGTTGATACATTGAGGTTGTTTCCATGTCTTGTCTATTGTAAACAGTGCTACAATGAACATTGGGGTGCATATATCTTTTCAGGCCATGTTTTTCTCTGGATATATGCCTAGGAGTGGGATTGCAGGGTTATATGGTAGTTCTATTTTTAGTTTTTTAAGGAATTCCATACTGTTTTCACTTTCCTGCATTGGAGAAGGAAATGGCAACCCGCTCCAGTGTTCTTGCCTGGAGAATCCCAGGGACGGGGGAGCCTGGTGGGCTGCCGTCTATGGGGTTGCAGAGTTGGACACGACTGAAGCGACTTAGCAGCAGCATACTGTTCTCCATAGTGGCTGTAGCAATTTACATTCCCACCAACGATGTAGGAGGATTCTCTTTTCTCCATACCGTCTTCAGCATTTATTGTTTGTAGATTTTTTTTTTTATGATGGCCATTTTGACCGGTGTGAGATGATACCTCAATATAGTTTTTATTTGTATTTATCTAATAGTGATGTTGAGCATCTTTTTATGTGCTTTTTAGCCATCTGCATGTTGTCTTTGGAGAAATGTCTATTTAAATCTTCTGCCCATGTTTTGATAGGATTGTGTATCTTTTTGATATTGAGCTGCATGAGTTCATATATTTTAGAGATTAGTCTCCTGTCGGTTGCTTTGGTAGCAAATAGTTTCTCCTATTCTGAGACTTGTCTTTTTGTTTATGGTTTCCTTTGCTGTACAAAAGATTTTATTTAGGTTCCATTTGTTTATTTTTGTTTTCATTTTCATTACTCTAGGAGGTGGGCCAAAAAATATCTTGCTGTATGTCACGCAGTCGTCTGCTATCTGATAATTCAGTTCTTACCAAAGATGGTGAGGCCGTCTTTGACTTATCTGTTGTGTTGTTAAGGACAATGAACCTCAGAGAAATTAGGTAACACCTGTAACATCACACAAGAAATAGTGGGGTAGAGGAGAAATTCAGAATTGTAATATTTGTTTCCAAAGTCCAACTCAAGTTTAGAGACACTGGGTCTTACAAAGCCTGGCACATAAAAGAAATCCACAGCAGGTTGCTAAACTGGATATTTATGTACACTATCCAAAAGTAGAAAGAAAACGTCCATTTGTTTTGGGCTTATTATTCCAAATCCTACTAATTTAATTAAACTATTAACAAATCCTAAATATTTAGGAAATAACAATGTATATGTAATTCAGTGGCAGAATAATTTCCTAGAACCAATACAATTCTCAAATGGAAATTTGAGTGATATTGAATGGTTAATGTAGCCCTTTTGTGCTTCATGTATACCAAGGATTGAGGTTATTATCTTACACATAAACTAACTTGAATATTTTATAGAAGTACTTTTAAGAAGTCTAATTTATTTTTTAATCACCTCATATAAGCACCTTCCTTTCTTAATATATTTGGAATTCACATTTTTCACTGGTTCAATAAACTTGCACTATAGTAGGCAAACATTCTATTGTGTAACTGCACAGAAGCTTTCATCACTTTTACTGAAATAAAACAAAACGATTATTAAATCAAATGAGTTAACTTTCCTAAAAGCCTATTTCTATTAAAAAAAAATAGCCATACACAGAGAATGTATTTTTTTTCATTTTGGAAATATTTTTTTTATGCTACTGTGAGATCTTTCATTTTGATGAAGTCAAAACACCATCCTCTTAATAACCACTGTAGTAATCTTGCAGCAAATTACAATAAGACCACCCTGTATAGTTGTGCCATTCAGATGACATTTATGAAGTGCTCTAATTTTACATGGTGTGACATATTGTATGCATCTTTTACCAGTTATAGCTTATAATCTCTGAGTGAAATAGACCTAACCTGAAGGGGAAAGGATGATGCAATATGAAATTATACCCCTTTGAGAACTAGAAGGACTATAATTATAGTACTTTCTCTTAAAAAACCATTCAAGTATGTAACCATTGCTGGGAACAACAGTATGTGGGGAACCTCTTTGCACACTGTCTTGAACACTTAAAAGATAGAGAAGAAAAATGTATTCCGTTCCTACTAACACTTTGAGCATGCTTCAGAATTTTACCTTTTTGCACTCTCCTGAGAGATTATGGCGGGGAAGTTTGGAGAGCAGTTTCTCAGAAATGCCTTTTGGAGGGGGAGGGGAGTTATAAAAATATACCAGCCTGACAAATGACAGGCCTTGTAGAATGGAAAAGAAAAGACAACTACATCTTACACCAGTGTAGAAGCTTTTCTTCTCAAATGAATATTTTCGACAGCTGAGCAAGATGATAAACAGCAGTATCACAAAACACTTAAATGGAAACAAGTATATGATGTACATTATTCACCTGGCATTCTCCAATTCATGGCATTTATTTGTGGCAGAAACCACTGCAGATTCATTTATTTATTTCTGAAGTGGAATGAGTACCTTCACAAAGGTAGCCTGTTACATTAAGGTGGACTTTTCTTCTCTAGAGAGGCAGAAGCTTAAGGAAAGAAGTCATTGTGTCTCTGTTATAAAAATGTAATAATTCTTGAAGTCCACATTTTAGGGTTAAGCAAGCTCCTAGCAAAGAGAATATATTGTAAAAAGATAGATACATATATTGTACAAAGATAGATACAAATGTACATAGATACATAGACAAATAGAGATATATACATATTTTCTTAGAAGCACCAGCAGCTGCAGATGGTTAGATATTTTGTAACAGCTTTTTAAAAAAATGCTAAAACCAGTTTATTTCCAGAATTTACATTCAGATGCTGAATAATATACATGCTCTAATATTAAATCAGTTCAAAAAGACTGTGCTTCTTTGGTGCTCACTGATGGACTTATCAATGATTTGATGAGCTACAAGACTGACTTAGAAGAGAAAAAGAGTAAGAGTGAGTCCCTAGGAATTGATAATGCAGACAAAATAGGTAGCAAGTACTTAAAGAACTAGTTCTTAACTCTTAGTGTTCATAAGAATTGCCACTAGAATTTTCTAAAATGAAGATTCCTAGGCTTTACCTTCCAGGGACTTTTCTTTCTATAGGTCTGATTTATTTGGTCATTGGCAAAGGACTTTGGAATGTATTAAACATATGTTGGATGTAGATTTGTATATTCAAAAGTTTTCAGTATATAAAAATGGCATGCATCCTTAATTGAGACAAATATTTTAAAAACTATGAATATACATATTTTTACATTTGAATGAAGGAAGATTTGGAGTAACATTTTCTAAGGTCCTGTACCAGATATTATTAAATCTATCAAAACTGAGTAGAAAGTATAATTTCTATAATTCCTATAGTATTTGAAATAGCTTCTGAGCACATTTCAGTGCTGTAACAATTATTTTTAAATAATTCATTCTGTCAATAAACAAATGTTTATGAGCTGCCCCTATATATCAGGCACTGTACTATTTAAGATGTATGTAATAATAAATGAACAAATCAGTCAAACTGGTAAATTTAACCTTTGTGAAATGTATTGTTTATTATTATTAGAATAAACTTTGGAAAGGTTGAATTTGTTTCATTACCAATGATAAATGCACCCCAAACTTCAGAATTTCTATCTTCAAATGTATTCTTCTTTTAACTATCTGTTCTGCCCATCTGTTTTCCATAGTGTCTCCTCAGCATGTGGTCTTACCATGGAAGTGTGCCCTGGCCCTTAGAAGTGTGCCCTGTTCCATCAGCTTTGAGAGTTCCTGGAAGCTGGGCTACTCTAGTCCCTTCAGTTCCCACGATAGATCTCTCACCATCCCTTCTTTGGATGAGTAATACCCTTTCCACTTGTAGTTTGGGTGACTCAAAGTGGCATTTTACACTTAGGGTACTAGTTTTCAGATCTCCCAAAAGTCAAATCCCCCGTGACTTCCATCTGCTTTTTCCCACATCGACACTGAGGCCTTACAGGTCTTGTGACTGCTGGTTTGTTCCCACTTGTTTCTCTTTGGGAGTTTCTAGGGATAGTTGGTCATTTAGTGCTGTTACAAATATTATTCACAGCTTCTTTTGGTTTTGCTTTTGAGTTGTGTTTTCATGTTGAGATTTGGAGAGATTCACAAACTATATGGCCATATAACCATTGCTGCTCATTGTTCTGAAGCCTCTTTTAACTTTTATTGCCTAACTTTTAAACTCAGTATATAGAATATGTGGAAGGAATGCAAGCCGAAGCTTGTTTGTTGTCTGTCTGCCTGTGTGGCAGCTTCTCTTTCTCTTTTCTCAACCTACTTCACCATCAACGACTGTCCTTCCTTCCACTTTCAAACTGAACACAAAGAAGCAAAAGGGGAAAATGACAAAATTAGGTAACGGAAATTGGACACGCGATAGTGGAAATAAACTCAAGAGTTGTGATTTTTCCACAAAGCTTAGTAATACTGACAAACTTATCAGTAGAAGAAGGGGATAACACAAGTGCCAACGTCAGAAATAAAGAAAAGGGGCTTTGCAGCATATTCTCCAAACACCTGTATAGGGTCCTAATGAAGGAGAACCGAAGGGAAGTTGCTCAGTCATAGCCCACTCTTTGCGACCCCATGAACTGTAGCCTGTCACGCTCCTCTGTCCATGGGATTTTCCAGGCAAGAACACTGGAGTGGGTTGCCATTTCCTTCTCCAGGGGATCTTCCCAACCCAGGGATTGAACCCTGGTCTCTTGCATTGCAGGCAGACTCCTTATTGGCGGAGCCACAAGGGAAAGATCCTAATGAATATTATGAAAAACTCCTCATAGATTTGACATCCTAAATGAAGTAAATAATTTATCGAAAACTAACACAAGAAATAGAACATGAACACATACCTTGATGTATAGAACAGTCTTATGGACTCTGTGGGAGAGGGAGAGGGTGGGAAGATTTGGGAGAATGGCATTGAAACATGTAAAATATCATGTAAGAAACGAGTTGCCAGTCCAGGTTCGATACACGATACTGGATGCTTGGGGCTAGTGCACTGGGACGACCCAGAGGGATGGTATGGGGAGGGAGGAGGGAGAAGGGTTCAGGATGGGGAACACATGTATACCTGTGGCGGATTCATTTTGATATTTGGCAAAACTAATACAATTATGTAAAGTTTAAAAATAATATATAAAAAAAAAGAAAACTGCAAAAAAAAAGAAAACATAGAAAGCCTCAATACATTCCTATAAATTAAAGACATTGAATCTGTAATCAAACTTCAGTTTTCTTTCATCAAGGAATATTTCAGGCCCAGATGGCTTCATTGGTAAGTTCTCTGATAACGTAAAGTAATAAATCATATAAGTCCTAATAAGTTCTTTTAAGAAACTGAGGAAGAATGTATACTTTCCAAACCATTTTGTGAGGGCTACTTAACCTTAATCCCATAACATGACAAAACATTTAAAAACAAGTCCATTCAAACAGGTCAGATATTCCATATAAACATAGATCTAAAATATCTTAACAATGTTTTAACAAGTTCAGTTCTAAAATGTATAATAAAGGGGATGCATCTTGACTGATCTGCATTCATTCCAAGAATGCAAGGTGAGTTTAACATTTAAGAATCAATTAATGCAATAAACAACATGAATCTCATATAATAATCTTGATAAATATTGAAAAACATCTGAAAAAATATAAAACCTGTTTATGATAAATATGCTCTACATACTAGAAATAGAAGAAACCTAATCTGGAAAAGGTATCTGCAAAGAAATTTAACATCATGCTTAATAATAAACATTTCCCCTGTAATATCAGGAACAAGGATAACAAGGATCCTTGTTATCCACGCATGTTCTTATTATTTCTGTTCAAAATTGTAATAGAGATTGAAAGTAGTGCAAGATGAAAAAAATCATGAAAGTCATAAAAGAGGCAAAGCTATTGTTATTTACAGAAAATGTAATCCTGTATGGGCAGTGGAGACAGAAAATATTGCTTGACAGACATCAGTTCCCTCACCTCCATATGATCATTTTCTCTTCCAACCATTGTCCTCCACAAAGCCATTAAAAATGGTTAATAACTTAAAGGAGAATTGTGTTTTCAATGCAAATGTAGCTACAAAACAGTCCCCAAGCAACAGTTCCATCCAGATTGCTGCCATCCAGCCCTTCTAGTGGAAACTCTGAGGCCATCACTGAGGTAGGGTAATAATGTTCCATAACACTAAAGAGGCATATTGAGGCCACATAGTGGAGTCTGGACTTTGTTAGGTAGGCAAGAGGGAGCTACTGAGTATCTTTGAGCAAGGAAGTGCCACAGTGGTGTACCAAATGGAGAGATTGTTGTTCAGTCCCTAAGTCTTGTCTGACTCTTGTGGCCCCCTAGACTTCAGCACGCCAGGCTTCCCTATCCTTCACCATCTCCCAGAGTTTGCCCAAACTCCTGTCTATTGAGTCCATGATTCCACCCAACCGTCTCATCCTCTGTTGTCCCCTTCTCCTCCCTTCAGTCTTTCCCAGCATCAGGGTCTTTTCCCATGAGTTGGCTCTTCGCATCAGATGACCAGAGTATTGGAGATTCAGCTTCAGCACCAGTCCTTTCAATGAATACTCAGGGTTAATTTCCTTTAGGATGGACTGGTTGGATCTCCTTGCTGTCCAAGGGACTCTCAAGAGTCTTCTCCAACACCATAACATGAAAGTATCATTTCTTTGGTTGCTCAGCCTTCCTTATGGTCCCACTCTCACATCCGTACATGACTACTGGAAAAACCATAGCTTTGACTATACGGACCTTTGTTGGCAATTTATCCCAGCAGAGAAAGGCAGTGTATTATAAGCATTGCTTAGAATTGATAGCACTTGGTGGTCAATTGGTGTATCACTTGGCATACAATTTCTGAGTAATGTTGGCAATTCTGAGGGAAGGAGTGGTAGAAACTTAGAGGTACTTCTTGCATGATATGACCTCATGAAACTCACAAGGTACATACCGTGTGGTTGTATGGGATCAAACATTTGTTGATAACAGCATGAATGAACGAGTTCTTGAACGAGGAAAAACAGGAGTTAAAGAATTTCTATTAAAAAATCTATAGTCATTGCTATAAAAGACATGAATATTCCTAAAAATTGTGCTCATTAATTAAAAGGGTTTTTTTTTTTTTTTGCCCTCATTTTTATTTCTTTTCTTTTCAAACAAAACCCTGAAAATCTAATTTAATTTCCAGTGCACTTTCTGTTCTTAAAATTTGAGTGTGCTTTTCAAATTCTTACTTTGTTTGGCAACATCCACATTACCTCCTTGGCTTTTAGTGAGTTCTGTAAAAAGGGTGTAATCTATAGAACATTAGATTTTTCTCTACCACAAGCCAAATAAGTGCTTAAGAAGACAGATATTTCTTCTGTTTTAAAAGTATTGCTTTGAATTTATTAAAATATAATGTCTAATTACATAGAGAACCTCTGATAAATATTGACTGTGCTCACCTAAATTATTAATTTTTAACTCATACTTTATATTTTTTCTAAGTGCTATTTTCACACACACAAAAGAAATCATGTATGGATTATTTGTGCCTCAGATCACACTGATAGAATTCCATCTCTTAATGTAGAGGATGACTAAGAAGCTGGGACTAGGATAATGGTTGCAGAGCCTTACTCTTTCTCAGGGTCACTAATCTTCCTGCCAGATTCACTGTTTCAATTGTCACACAATTGACTGTGTGTATCCACCACTACTGTAGAACCTTCGACAGCAGACTTTTGCAGTATGATTCAGAATAGGGAGGTCCTGAGTATGGTTACTGGGTAGTGTATAGCAGCTTTTACAAAACATCAGTACTATTCAGAGAAATTCATGAATTAGTAAATGGGCTGCTTGCCTATTCTTCCACTGTGGGGCCAACTCAGGTAATGGCCATTACCGTGACCTTCTTTGGTTCTAGTATTCTTCCCATTGTTGCTTATTAGAGTTGTAGTTTATCACAAGCTGAGTGAACATAGCACCATGGTTATGAGCATGGGTATGTATAGCTAGATGTCTGTTCCTCAATAAATAACTTGATTTAAGATTCAGTTTCTTCTCCTGTGAAATGAAGAGTCATGCATTTCCCAAATGGAGTGGGAGTTAAATTTAGAAGGTATTGCTTCCAATTATTTGAAATATGTTTATTCATAATTCAGAGTGTATTGTTTTAATAATTTGAAAATTTTATTAATTGCTTGGAAGGTATGATGTAGTTTTCTGGCTTACAATAATATTGCAGAACTTTTCAGTGATATTCTGTATTTCTGTTATATATGACTTGTTGGTCTCTAGAAATTTTTTTTTTTTTCATTCCTAGTCTTTGCTTCATGAGATTTTACCTTGATGTCATTTCTTTTTTTCCCCATTAATTTTTCTAGCACATGGTAAGCCTTTTAAACTATGCCTTCATGTAAAGAAAATGTTTATTTTTTATTAATGCTTTGATGATTTTCTCCCGAAGTTTTTCCTCCTTCTGGAAATTCTATATTTTCACTTCATTTTTTTTCTCTCTCTGTTGTTATTCTTTCTTAACTTTTTGTTAGTCTTTTGCTTGAGGTGTTTATTTGGCCTGTTTTTCAATATTCAATAGTTATTTCCTTCACAACTTGTTTCCTAGGTTTATTCTGTTCTATGTTTTTGAATGAATACAACATTTATCATAACCTTCTGGAGATAATAGCTACAGTGGTGTTTCATTCATTATCGGTTGGTTGCTTATATTTCTGTTCTCTGCATTCCTTTCTTCTCTTATAAATTATTTATTCTCCTTTTTCTTTCTTGGTCCTGGTTTTTCATGTTGGGAATTTTGCTGCCTGCTCTGTATAATAAACTGGTTAAAGGCTTCTTAATTCTACAATAAACTCATGGAAGGCTTCTAAACTTAACTTTACTCTTGTGTGTACAAGCTGCAGGTGAGCTTTGTAGGGGTCAGAGTCCCAGGAATCAGTCTAGAGATCTTATATCTATAGCTTTTCTCTTCCAGTTTCCTTTTTATAGAAAATAAGTCTGGCTCGTGGCTTTCTAGAAACAGTGAGGGAGAAAGAGAATTGTGGCAGGGGGTGAAGGTACACATACACTTGAACTTAATCTTAGTATATGCACTTTCACATAATCCTTCAATTTCTGCCTTATACCTCATCCATTCCCCAACTGTTGATGGTCTAATATAATTGAGCTGCTTAATTTAGTTTTTTTGGCAATAAGACTGATGTCATGATGGAATATGAGTGTGCCTGACTGTGTAGGTTTAAAAAGGGATTTGGAATTCTAAATACTTGCTATGTAGAGCTCTTAGAATTCTCAACCATGGCATATTTATGCACCAAACAACTTGAGATTGTGCAACTGTACAAGTAAAAAATTGACAGAAATGAAAGGAGAAATATAAAACTCCATGATTAAAGGTAAAAAAATTCAATATCCTTTTCTTAGTAATTAATAGAATGAATTGACAGAAAAGCTAAGCACGATCAACCAACTTGATGAAGTAATTGACATTTATAGAACACTCAAGTCAACAACAGGAGAATATACATATTTTTATAATCTACACAAAGCACCTCTCAAAATGGGTCAAATTCTGGTCCATAAAACGAGTCTCAATACATTTAAAAGAATGGAAGTCATTTAAAGTATGTTATCTGACTGAAATCATTAAATAAAATTGGAAATCAATAATAAGGAAATCTCTGAAATATGCTTGATTATTTGACAACTAAATAAACTAAGGGTCAAATAGGAAATAGAAGGGAAATTATAAGTATTTTGAATTGAGTGAAATTGAAAACACAACTTATCAAAACTGTGGGATACTGATATAGTAATAATTAATAAAATATTGGTTCACCCTTGTGCCTCAGATGGTAAAGAATCTGTCTGCAATGCAGGAGACCCAGGTTCCATCCCTGGTTTGGGAAGATCTGCTGGAGAAGGGCATGGCAACCCCATTCCAGTATTCTTGCCTGGAAAATTCCAGGAATAGAGGAGCCTGACAGGTTGCAGTCCATGGGGTTGCAAAGAGATGGACATTACTGAGTGACTAACACATGCACACACACACACAGCGTAAGATATTAAAAGCTCTAAATTTTCTATATTATAAAAGAAAAACCTCCACCTTAAGAAACTAAAAAAACAAAAGATATAACCCAAGCCAAGCTAATCAAAATTATTTCCAAGTTTCTAACTGTAGCTCATGGGGGCCTCCTTTCCCCTCATTGTTCATGTGGCTGAAAGCATGCAAGACCAAAACTTATGCAACCAAGATTGTGTTTTCAGCCTTAAAAGAGCTGGAAAGCCCCTATTGCTTAAAGTATGAACATATATTTGTTATTAGAGATAGTAGTTGTACCTCATTATTTTTGTTCCACATTATTAATGGAAATTTAAATATTATTTGGCCATGTGATCATAGACAATAAACTACATTTTTCAGCCTCCCTGGCAGTTAGGTATAGATATGTAATTTAAGTTCTGATCAATGGTATTGTTTGCTAATTTTGCTTCTAAAATGTTGGCTTAAAACAGCAAAAACCACTTACTTAGTTTAGAATTCTGTGGTTTGGCTCAGCGGTGGTCTGTACTGGCTTGACTGATCTTGCCTGAGCTCTTTTATTGATGTGTTCAGCTAGCTTGTCAGCTGGTAGTTAGATGATCCAGGAAGGTCTCGCTCACATGGCTAGTGGTTGTCAAGCGGAATGTTAACTGGGGGTGATAGGAGAGGATGTTCTCCTCCACAGCTTCTCAAATCCTGCAACAGGATAGCTTGAGCATGCTTACATAGTGGCCTCAGGGTTCCAAGCCCATCTCAAGAGAATCAATTTAAAATCTCCAAGCGTTTCAAGCTTCTGTTTGCATCCTGTTTGCTGACTTAATACTGGCCAATTAATAAGTCAACTTAGGATAAATGTTAAAAATATTCTATCAAAGTGCATGGAAGCAGAAGAGTGTTGTATCTGACTTTTTGAAAGTGTAGTTTTAAAGGGAGGGGATCACACTTTTCTCTCTCTCTTGGTGGCCAGGAATTGGTATTAGAGTGTGGGTAGATTTATATTCCCTCACATAAAATGAAGGGAATCTACAGTGACTAGTACAGAAGTAAGCTTGTATTTTCAGGTAAATTTTGAGAAACTGATTACAATGAACTCATTTTATAATCTATAAAGCCTTTTATGACTTACTTTTAAACCACATTTTAAGGTATGGATTATATAGAGAAGTTACAGACTACATGTATTAATGAAATGAGAGTAAAGTTGTGCTATCTTATTTGCAGCCAGGTTTCTCATATGGAGATATCTGATGTTTACTGAAAAGATACCTTCATAAGACTGAAGTGTTTCACTGCTGCTGCTACTGCTAAGTCACTTTAGTCGTGTCCGACTCTGTGCGACCCCATAGATGGCAGCCCATCAGGCTCCACCGTCCCTGGGATTCTCCAGGCAAGAACACTGGAGTGGGTTGCCATTTCCTTCTCCAGTGCATGAAAGTGAAAAGTGAAAGTGAAGTTGCTCAGTCGTGCCTGAATCTTAGTGACCCCATGGACTGCAGCCTACCAGGGTCCTCCATCCATGGGATTTTCCAGGCAAGAGTGCTGGAGTGGGGTGCCATTGCCTTCTCCGAAGTGTTTCACTAATCAAGGCAATATTGAACATTATTTTAGATGAAGTATGTAAAAGATGACTGAGAGTTAGGTATAAAGAGGCAAAGTAGATGAGCAATAGGGGAGGGTGAGGAATAGGGAGAGACAAGACACAGAAATGGTAACTGACTGAATTACAGTACCTTTTGAAGATGTCTAGTAGTAGGAAAACTAAGTAGATACTACAAATTGAAAAGTAGAGTTCTCATTCTTCTTTCACTCCAGATCTTTATTAAGATATTTTTTATCTTTTTTAGAATAAGAGTTCCTATTCTGAAATTGATACATTAGTCAAGTTTCATGTCTAGAAAGATATAGGGCAGACCTCTTAGGTGGCAAGAAGATTCCCAAATGGAAGAACCAGAAATTTAGGGACAGAGTGACCATAAGAATGTCAGTATACATAGAATTTTTTAAAATGTAAGAAGCATATTTGTCCTTCAACAGAAATGGAATGAGGGTTCCCGGCAGTCTTACCTAAATTTTAAGAGGTAAGGAAGCTCCAGATGATACATGTCTTACATTTAAATAAGAATATAGCAAGATACAAAGAAGATAACGTTTTAGCACAGAATACACTTTTATTTATCTTTACCTTTTTCACTCATTCTTGCTCTAGATTTTTGTAAAGAGTACTCTTTACCCATGGGGAATACACAAGGTTATTCTTTAACAGAAATGCAAGGTATGTCCAATTTCTGAAGGTGCTTGCAATCTGGAGAACAAGACTAATATATATGAAACCAGAACTAGAAAATAAGGAATTTATTAAATGGTAATGAACTTGAAGTGTTATAAGGATATAATCAAAGATCTGTTAGATTTTCATGGCTATGTGTAATTCATCTGTTGTTTCGTCGCTGGGGCTTCCCAATGTTTCAGCAGTAAAGAATCCGCCTGTAGTGAAGGAGACACAGGAGACCAGGAGACACAGATTTGATCTCCTGGAGGAGGAAATGGCAGCTCACTCAGTATTCTTGCCTGGAAAACCCTACGGACAGAGAAGCCTGGTGGGCTACAGTCCATAGGAGTACAAAGAATTGGACATGACTGAACATGAGTACAGTGTTGTTTAGTTACTAGGTCATGTCCGACCCTTTTGGGACCTCATGGACTGTAGCACACCAGGCTCCTCTGCCCATAAGATTTCCTAGGCAAGGATCCTGCACTGGGCTGCCACTTACTTCTCCAGGGGATCTTCCCAACCCAGAGATCTAACCTGTGCTTCGAGCATTGGAAAGCAGATTCTTTACCACTATACCACCTGGAGTAAGTGTCTTTTAATTTCGTGGCTGCAGTCACCATCTGCAGTGATTTTGGAGCCCAGAAAAATAAAGTCTGACACTGTTTCCACTGTTTCCCCATCTATTTGCCATGAAGTGATGGGACCAGATGCAATGATCTTCGTTTTCTGAATGTTGAGCTTTAAGCCAACTTTTTCACTCTCCACTTTCACTTTCATCAAGAGGCTTTTGAGTTCCTCTTCACTTTCTGCCATAAGGGTGGTGTCATCTGCATGTCTGAGGTTATTGATATTTCTCCCGGCAATCTTGATTCCAGCTTGTGTTTCTTCCAGTCCAGCATTTCTCATGATGTACTCTGCATATAAGTTAAATAAGCAGGGTGATGATATACAGCCTTGACGTATTCCTTTTCCTGTTTGGAACCAGTCTGTTGTTTCATGTCCAGTTCTAACTGTTGCTTCCTGACCAACCTAGATAGCATATTCAAAAGCAGAGACATTAGTTTGTCAACAAAGGTTCGTCTAGTCAAGGCTATGGTTTTTCCTGTGGTCATGTATGGATGTGAGAGTTGGACTGTGAAGAAGGCTGAGCGCCGAAGAATTGATGCTTTTGAACTGTGGTGTTGGAGAAGACTCTTGAGAGTCCCTTGGACTGCAGGGAGATCCAACCAGTCCATTCTAAAGGAGATCAGCCCTGGGATTTCTTTGGAAGGAATGATGCTAAAGCTGAAACTCCAGTACTTTGGCCATCTCATGTGAAGAGTTGACTCACTGGAAAAGACTCTGATGCTGGGAGGGATTGGGTGCAGGAGGAGAAGGGGACGACAGAGGATGAGATGGCTGGATGGCATCACTGACTCGATGGACGTGAGTCTGGGTGAACTCCGGGAGTTGGTGATGGATAGGGAGGCCTGGCATGCTGCGATTCATGGGGTCGCAAAGAGTCGGACATGACTGAGTGACTGAACTGAACTGATACCACCTGGAAGGCCCTAAAAGTAACTCATACCTGCCAGTAATGGTGCTTATTTTTTGGCCTCTTTCAACAACACAGGATATAACTGTACACACAGACAGCACCAAATGGTCAATACTGAAAATCACATTGATTATATTATTTGCAGCTGAAAATGGAGAAGCTCTATATAGTTAGCAAAAACAAGACTGGAAGCTGACGGTGGCTCAGATCATGAACTCCTTATTGCAAAAGTCAGATATATTGAAGAAAGTAGGGAAAACCACTAGGCCATTCAGATATAACCAAATCAAATCATTTATTTGATTTCTATACAGTAAAAATGACAAATAGATTTAAGGGATTAGATCTGATACAGTGCCTGAAGAACTATGGACAGAAGTTTGTGACATTGTACAGGAGGGCAGTGATCAAAAGCATCCCCAAGAAAAAGAAATGCAAAAAGGCAAAATAGTTGTCTGAGGAGGCCTTACAAATAGCTGAGAAAAAAAGAGAAGTGGAAGTAAAGGAGAAAAAGAAAAGTATACCCATCTGAATGCAGAGTTCCAAAGATTAGTAAGGAGAGATAAGAAAGCCTTCCTCAGTGATCAATGCAAAGAGATAAAGGAAAACAATAGAATGGGAAAGATAGAGATCTCTTCAAGAAAATTAGATACCAAAGGAGCATTTCATGCAAAGATGGGGCACAGTAAAGAACAGAAACAGTATGGACCTAAGAGAAGCAGAAGATATTAAGAAGAGATGGCAAGAATACACAGAAGAACTGTACAAAAAATATCTTCATGACCCAGATAACCACGATGGTGCGATCACTCCCCTAGAGCCAGACATCCTGGAGTAGGAAATCAAGTGGGCCTTAGGAAGCATCAGTACGAACAAAGCTAGTGGAGATGATGGGGTTCCAGCTGCGGTAATTCAAATCCTAAAAGATGATGCTGTGAAAGTGCTGCACTGGATATGTCACCAAATTTGGAAAACTCAGCAGTGGCCACAGGACTGGAAAAGGTCAGTTTTCATTCTAATCCCAAAGAAGGACAATGCCAAAGAATGCTCAAGCTACTGCACAATTGCTCTCATTTCACATGCTAAAAAGGTCATGCTCAAAATCCTTTAAGCTAGTCATCAGTGGTACATGAAGTGAGAACTTCCAGATGTTCAAGCTGAATTTAGAAAAGGTAGAGGAACCAGAAATCAAATTGCCAACAACCATGGGGTCATAGAAAAAGCAAGATAATTCCAGAGAAACTCTACTTCTGCTTCATTGACTGCACTAAAGCCTTTGACTACGTGGACCACAACAAACTGTGGAAAATTCTTCAAGAGATGGGAATCCCAGACCACCTTACCTGCCTCCTGAGAAACCTGTATTCAGGTCAAGAAGTGACAGTTAGAACTGGTCATGGAAAATGGACTGGTTCCAGTTTGGGAAAGGAGTACGTCAAGGTTGTGTATCGTTACCCTGCTTATTTAATTTATATACAGAGTATATCATGGGAAATGCCAGGCTGGATAAAGCACAAGCTGGAATCAAGATTGCCGGAAGAGATATCAATAACCTCGGATATGCAGATGACCCCACCCTTATGGCAGAAAGCGAAGGGGAACTAAAGAGCCTCTTGATGAAGGTGAAAGAGAAGAGAGAAAAATCTGGCTTAAACCTCAACTTTCAATAAATGAAGATCATGGCATCTGGTCCCATCACTTCATGGCAAATAGATCGGGAACCAATGGAAACACTTTTATTTTCTTGGGCTGCAAAATCACTGCAGATGGTGACTGCAGCCACGAGATTAAAAGACGCTTGCTCCTTAGAAGAAAATCTGTGACAAACCTAGACAGTGTATTAAAAAGCAGAGACATTACTTTGCTGACAAAGATCCATATAGTCAAAGCTATGATTTTTCCAGTAGCCATGTATGGATGTGAGAGTTAGACCATAAAGAAAGGTGAGCACTGAAGAATTGATGCTTTTGAACTGTGGTGTTGGAGAAGACTCTTGAGTGTCCCTTGGACTGCAAGGAGATCAAACTAGTCAATCCTAAAGGAAGTCAACCCTGAATATTCATTGGAAGGACTGACCCTGCAGCTAAAGCTCCAATACTTTGGCCACCTGATGTGAAGAGCTGACTCATTGGAAAAGACCCTGATGCTGGGAAAGATATAAGGCAGGAGAAGAGGGGGACAACAGAGGATGAGATGGTTAGATCGTATCACTGACTTGATGGACATGGGTTTGAAATAGCTCTGGGAGATGGTGAAGGACAGGGTAGCCTGGTGTGCTGCAGTCCATGTGGTTGCAAAAACTCAGACATGACTGAGGGACTAAACAACAACAATAATTTTGTAGATCAAATCAAAGCCCTGCTTTGAGTAATAATCTGGATTCCATGGGGCTGGGTGAAAGTGGGGTTGGGATAGTCAGACACAAGGTGACAAGTTACTTTCCTTGCATATCTTTTTGACCTCTACATGTCTTTGATACTGTTTTTCATTATTTTCTATAGCTTTATATAGTACATGTATAAACCTTTGTTTTTCAGAGTGTTATACAGTTTGTGTCAATTATCTTATCCTTAAATAATGATTCCAGTGAGTTCCTATTTCCTAGATGAAAAATTAGGCAGTGATAGATCCTTTAAAATTATTTAGTATAAAACCCCTTCTCTGTACCTTTGTTACTGAATCCTAATCTCATGTGATATTTTTGCATATCCCAAGATTTTAAAGGTAAATCAAACCATGTCTTTCCACGTGTAGTTTACCTCCTTGTGTGGTAACATTGCATGCAAAGGTCGCAAGCTGATTCAGTCCGAGTTGAAGGGAGTCACCAGGAGACAAGCCAGTGGTTTCATAGTAGACTTAATGTCTGTATTCACATCTCTCATGAAAGTCCTAACTTGTTATTGAAATCTTCATACTTATTTCACATTTTGTATGTGTATATTCCCTTGTGAAAGGTTTTAGCTCTTTCTTTAACCAACATAGCATTACCTGTGCAGATAGTAGATGAGCATTTTATTTTATAGTCTATTTTCATTCTCAAGCAATAGCTCAAAGAAGAAAAGTATTCTTTTAATCAGATAATGTTTTAGTTGACAGTGCTCTAAAACAAGTAACTTTTTAATATTTTTCAGTTCAGTTCAGTCATTCAGTCATGTCTGGACTCTTTGCGACCCCATGAATTGAAGCACGCCAGGCCTCCCTGTCCATCACCAACTCCCGGAGTTAACTCAGATTCACGTCCATCGAGTCAGTGATGCCATCCAGCCATCTCATCCTCTGGCGTCCCCTTCTCCTCCTGCCCCCAATCCCTCCCAGCATCAGAATCTTTTCCAATGAGTCAACTCTTCGCATGAGGTGGCCAAAGTACTGGAGTTTCAGCTTCAGCATCAGTCCTTCCAAAGAACACCCAGGACTGATCTCCTTTAGAATGGACTGGTTGGATCTCTTTGCAGTCCAAGGGACTCTCAAGAGTCTTCTCCAACACCACAGTTCAAAAGCATCAATTCTTCAGCGCTGAGCTTTCTTCACAGTCCAACTTTCACATCCATACATGACCACAGGAAAAACCATAGCCTTGACTAGACGGACCTTTGTTGGCAAATAATGTCTCTGCTTTTGAATATGCTATCTAGGTGGGTCATAACTTTCCTTCCAAGGAGTAAGCATCTTTTAATTTCATGGCTGCAATCACCATCTGCAGTGATTTTGGAGCCCCCCAAAATAAAGTCTGACACTGTTTCCACTGTTTCCCCATCTATTTCCCATGAAGTGATGGGACCAGATGCCATGATCTTCGTTTTCTGAATGTTGAGTTTTAAGCCAACTTTTTCATTCTCCTCTTTCACTTTCATCAAGAGGCTTTTAGTTCCTCTTCACTTTCTGCCATTAGGGTGGTGTCATCTGCATATCTGAGGTTACTGATATTTCTCCCGGCAATCTTGATTCCAGCTTGTGCTTCTTCCAGCCCAGCATTTCTCATGATGTACTCTGCATAGAAGTTAAATAAGCAGGGTGACAATATACAGCCTTGATGTACTCCTTTTCCTATTTGGAACCAGTCTGCTGTTCCATGTCCAGTTCTAATTGTTGCTTCATGACCTGCATACAGGTTTCTCAAGAGGCAGTTCAGGTGGTCTGGTATTCCTACCTCTTTCAGAATTTTCCACAGTTTATTGTGATCCACACAGTCAAATACTTTGGCATAGTCAATAAAGCAGAAATAGATGTTTCTCTGGAACTCTCTTCCTTTTTCCATGATCCAGTGGATGTTGGCAATTTGATCTCAGGTTCCTCTACCTTTTCTAAAACCAGCTTGAACATCTGGAAGTTCACAGTTCACGTATTGCTGAAGCCTGGCTTGGAGAATTTTGAGCATTACTTTACTAGCATGTGAGATGAGTGCAAATGTGCGGTAGTTTGAGCATTCTTTGGCATTGCGTTTCTTTGGGATGGGAATGTAAATCAGTTAAATTCACTCGATATGGTTAAATCATAATATAAATGAATCATAAATATGCTGAAATATTCCTGAATGGAGTTGTGCGAAAAAAACATTGTAAAGATCATTATCAATAGGCATAAATGGATGCTGTTATGAACTTTATTTTAAACATTGTTAAAACTTTGATGGGATGATATTATAGAAAGATTCTTAGTTGAAGCATCAGCATGCACAGAACAAGTCTGGATCAAGGAGTAAAGGAGAGGAATGAAAAAGTTATGGGTAAAAGACTAACTTAACTACGGTCCATTTCTATTTTCAGTCTCCCCATGACTATATTTTGATTTTTTCATAAGGTGCTGAAGGCTTAATTCCACTTCCCTTTTAGTCGTATACTACTGACTTCCATGGGTTTATTTTCATTCAGTTCTATATATTCACCCTGCTGAAGCTCTCCCATGTTTCTGTGTCAGGAAGAAAAATACCTTATTACCCTCTTGTCTGTTTCACATTTAAAGTTTTTTCCTCCCCGCCCTCCCTGTCTTGTACCTAATGAGCAAATTATCTAAAAATAGATACGTTCATCATTCTACAAAATGTTGTATCTTCTCTAGATCGGAGGCCAGTGTAATTGTAAGAGACATGTGTCTGGCAGACAGTGCAATCAGTGCCAGAACGGATTCTACAACCTCCAGGAGTGGGATCCTGATGGCTGCAGTCCGTGCAACTGTAATACCTCTGGGACAGTGGATGGAGATATTACCTGTCACCCAAATTCAGGCCAGTGCAAGTGCAAAGCAAATGTTATTGGTATGTAATGCAGAAGTTTGCAGTCACATCTCTATTACCATCTGGAATAAAATCCTCTATTTGATTTCTTCACTGAAGAGTAAAGCAAATTTCCTTGCTCAAGGCAGGCTGGGAAAAAAAAAAACAATTTGGATGAAATTAACTGTCTAAAAATGACTAAATTAATAATTCTCTCAAGCTGCAGCTTGAAGCTTAGTTTAATCAATCCTTTAGAAGTTTCTTTATTCCGTAGATGCAATAGTTCACATGGTCCCATACTAATAAGTCATAGAAAAATATAATTTACTTACTTCATAGATGTTTCTTTTAGAGAATTAGCACTTTTCAAAATGTTTTACACTTAATGAGTTCTAAGCAAATCATTTCCATGCTAGTTTTCTTAATAGACTAAAATAAATGGATTTTTTTCAAAATGTTCTGTGCTACAGGGTCCTTTGTGATAAATCTTTCCATTTTTTTCTATTATATTTCTTTGAACTGTTCCTATGAAATGCAAAATAAGTCAACATAATTCCACAGATCATGTATATTGCTAGGGTTAGTTATAAAGGGCCACATAATTTTAATTTTGTAATTCAGCACCAAGCTGATTATAATAAACAGCTACCTTTGGTGTTATTTATCATTTTTTTATACAAGACGTGCTTTTTTGTTTGTTACTCCCACAGGTATTTTTCAGAAATTAGATTTGATTATAGCAATTTATTACACCCAACATTTTTGAGGGGAACCACAGCCACATAAGGACAAAATTTATCAAGTGCCCGAAATGCACTATGTACATAATGCACTTTGAAATTTTGATATATGAGAATATTATAAGAGGAAAGTTTCCTGATAAAGTAAGTCTTATATTGTAACTGAACATGTCTTGGTTTGTATAGGAAGTTTAAAAAAGACCTTTACCTTTCTATTGTCATTCAAGACACCAAGTCTTCCATGGTTTTTCTTATACTGACCCTAACCTTATGATAATAAAAACATGCCTGGCAGACACACAAATACACACGCCTGCAAACATGCATATATACAAACATGTGAACATATTATTCAGAATAACATTTTCATTTCTGTGATATAACACTAAAGCAAATTCTTTACCTTTTATATATATGAGTATACATTTGCCATTTTGTACAATACAGCTAGACAAACATTTTAATTTAATACAGAAGAATATGGGCCTGCTTTATATTATACAAGATTTCTCTGGTTCAAAGAAAGATTAAATCAGAATCTTTATCATAACTTGCCCTTATGCATTTCAAGCATACAAAAACTAACTTTTCAGGAAAAAAAAGAGTAACTTATAAATAGAAGCATGCTTTTGTATAAGTGCTATCTGTGATAGTGAATGAAGTTTTTCATGTTCAATCTATATAGAATCCTATGTTCTTTGATATAAGATATACTTTAAATTCAAGATGTGAAAACAAAATTTAAAGAGAGATCTTTAGGGACAAATGGTTACATCTCTGTATCAGTAAAATCTTTCCTGTGATAGTTTCCAGAGCTTAAGGAAGAAAAACATCACACGTTACTTGGAATTTATTACAAACTTGCTGTCATTTACCTGTTTTATTGGATGATCTTGGTAGTTTTCTGCAGGAAAATATAAATACATATTTTTGAAGATGAAATCATCAGTTTGACATTATTAACTCTAGAATTACTTCTGCATATGCATTATATTTTTTAATAAAAATGTAAACTGGATATGTCTATATGTTTCTTTTCCTAATGGGACTACAAGTAACTATTCAATTTTACTTTGTTCGTATGATTAAGAAAACAACAGAAAATACAAGTGTATGTTGTCTGTATTTCAGAAAGCAAACTGTTAGATTTCACAAAACTGTTAAATCTTACTAATGATTCTATCACCAGTAAAATACATTAGCACCAATAATTTTATTAAAGTAGGTCATTCATCTAGAATAAAAAGGGAGAAGAATGTGAATTAAATGCCAAGTGTGCTAACTCGCCTGTACTTGTTAACACTGAATGTGATGCCCCGTAGGCCTTCCTGAGTATCGTTAGGAATAGATTACCTGTCAGGAATATGTATGGCATATTCAAATAAGCACTGCGCATATTTTTGAAACTGATATGATATGAATCCATGTAGACCAATTTTAATAGTTCAAAATGAGTCATAATTCTTGTTAACAATACAGTTATTTTTAAAATTTGCAGCAATAGTGGTCCTTTTTTATTTTCCTTATTGAAATTAAATGATATGCCTTAGGTGAGTCATTCATCACTGTTAAAGAATTTGCCTTCCATTGGAGTTCTTGAATTTTTATCCATATATATACTTATATATTATGCATTTCCTTCTGGTTTAGGAAATGCTTTTCTGCATATGGGCTCCTGACTGTGTTTTCGACTGTTATTTTAAGACTAATTGTTTAATGCTGTTATAGCTTGAAATGTTTCAGTTGATTCAGCCTCACATAGTCCGTTATTTAAATCATGCATATATGAAAACTAGCTAAAGAAAGCATTTTGCATCTCAACATTTACTACTCAAGAATATTTTTTATTCCTTTGCATTGTAGTACTCTTTTTTGAAACTCAACAAAGTTGTCAGATTTAAGTATAGGTGATAAAACATTTTTCTCAGTTTGTGAAATGTATATATGTATATACTCCTTTAAGTAGAAATAATACAAATAGCAGAATTTACTTAGTGTTTAAAGAGGTAAGTTCTGAATCACACAATATGACAAGTAATGTGATTGCTTTATGAGCCAAGGAGAGCATAATTTATACTAATTGAAAATGATAAAATACAGGAGTGTATAAAAGTATTGAAATAAAATTGCTCTGGATAACTTTTATTTATATTAATTATTTAAAGGTGGATATTCAGAAGTAAGATGTGTACTCTTTGAACAAAATAGTTATCAGGTTAACATTTATTAAACATTTTGAATGGATTCTGATTTCTCAGAAAATAACTTATGCAGTAATGCATAATTCTTCTGTATGGCTTTGAAAATGTATTTCACTCTCAACTTTTTAATGAACATACTTTGTTAAGATAAAATAAGCATGATGGTTTTAATATAGTTAAATAATTTCAAAGTAATAGTTCTGATGTTTGTTATAGGAAAAGAGTTCCAGTATGTGTAACAGAAGCAACATTTGCATTAAGAATTTTTCTTTGAATTAAGTAATAAATAAAATCTTATAAAGCACATTGCAAAAATTAATGTGGTACGTGGGCACCAAATTAAATATTGCCATCATATTTTGACTATATTATCAGCCCTCTCTGGCATTACTTGTGAAGAAAACACTCAACGTTTTATTGTGTCTGTATTAAATGTCTGTAACAGCATTGTTTGCACTTCGACTATCTTGAAAACTTGAATGGAGTTATTTTCACATCTCTACCTTTTTGAACATATTTTTCTCTTTAGGGCTCAGATGTGATCACTGCAATTTTGGGTTTAAATTTCTCCAAAGTTTTAATGACGATGGATGTGAGCCCTGCCAGTGTAACCTCCACGGCTCAGTGAACAGACTCTGCAATCCTCTTTCTGGGCAGTGTGAGTGCAAAAAGGAAGCCAAAGGACTTCAATGTGACACCTGCAGAGAACACTTTTACGGACTGGACGCCACCGGTTGTAAGGCCTGTGACTGTGATGTGGCGGGGTCCCGGCGTGGGACGGTCTGTGATGCTTGGACAGGACAGTGCATCTGCAAGCCCAACGTTGGGGGAAGACGCTGCAGTGAGTGTATGGAGGGGTACTTCTACCAGCCGCAAAACCGTTCTTTCCTCTGCCTGCCTTGTAACTGCGATAGGACTGGGACCGTAAATGGCTCTCTGCTCTGTGACAAATCGACAGGACAGTGTCCCTGCAAATTAGGAGTAACAGGTCTTCACTGCAATCAGTGTGAGTCTCACAGGTACCATCTGACCGTTGGCAGTTTTCAGGGCTGCCAGATGTGTGAGTGTGATCCCCTGGGGACATTACCTGGGACCATTTGTGACCCACTCAGTGGCCAGTGCCCATGTTTGCCTAACCGTCAAGGAAGAAGGTGTAATCAGTGTCAACCAGGTAAGAGAAATGTGTTACGTTTTCGGTACAAGACGACTTACTTTTCATTCTGCATCAGGTGATTCCTCTTTGCTTCTCAGTTAGGACTTTGAAAAAAATAATCTCCAATACGACTGTTGCATTTATATTGTTATCTAATAGAGATATAACTATTTGGTCTATTAAAGATTATGGACATATTTGTGTTTCTATATTGGGGTGACCATTTAGATAAATGCCACATTCAGACACTTAATAATTGAGACTTTTATTTCATTTCTCAACTTGAATTAAATCCCCTTTTAGCAACTAAATAAAAGCTAAGAAAAGCAAGAATATATTTTATATTCCAGATAAAGGAAACTTGTGTTGATTATCTGAACAATGCTAGATACTCAGATGATGAACTTTCTTAATAAATGCTAAGTGTTTTTATTGAATGAGCTGTATGTCCTGGCATCATACAGAAACATCTAAAATTACTTTTTTTAAAAAAATTTAAGGCTTTATTTACATTTTCCCTTGTGACTCACTGGTAAAGAATCCGCCTGCAGTGTAGGAGACCTGGGTTCGATCCCTGGATTGGGAAGATCCCCTGGAGACAGGAATGGCTACCCACTCCAGTATTCTTGCCTGGAGAAGTCCATGGACTGGATAGTCCACAGGGTCGCAAAGAATGAGTGACTTTCGCTTTCACTTTCATTTACATTTTTATTATTTTAAAAAATTTTTTGGGCTTTTCTGGTGGCTCAGTGGTAAAGAACCTGCCTGCCAATGTAGGAGACATGGGTTTGATCACTGGATCAGGAAGATGCCTTGGAGAAAGAAGTGCAGCCCACGCTGGTATTCTTGCCAGGGAAATTCCATGGAAGAAGGAGCCTGGCAGGGTACAGTCTATGAGGTCATGAAAGAGTCTGACACAATTTAGTGATTAAACAACAAAAAAAGTTGATTTACAGTGTGGTGGTAGTTTCTGCTGTACAGCAAAGTGAATATATCCATTCTTTTTTAGATTCTTTTCCCACAGATGTAGAAAAGAAACCTATGGTTACTCAGTGAGTAAGGGGGAGGGTAAATTGGGAGGTCAGGATTGGCATATGCACACTCCTATATATAAAGTAGATACCTAATGAGGACCTATTTTATAGCACAGGGAACTCAATACTCTCTAGAATTATTTTTAAAAGCCATTAAATTAATAAAATAGGCTACTATTTAGTCCTACTGTGTCCATCTTTCCAGATTTCCCAACTGGAAGAAAAATGGACCCTATCCATGGCTTTCTCCTTGCCTTTATATAATTTAATGATTTAATTAAAGCAATATACTTTCTTTATAGTACATTCATCATGATGTTATGATAAATGTAAATATTTATCAGTTGTTTAACAGCTGTACTAATCATTGTCCTGTCTAGCAAAATCAACTCTGAGTTATCTGAACCTGTGAAAATGAGGGTAATACAAATTTGAAAGGGTGATTTGCCTCCCAGAGAGGATAAGACTAAAGTCTTATTTTGCATAACAAGGAATTCAGCTCAGGAGAATTGGACAAAACCTCTCCCTTGACATTGGTCAGTATAACAAATAAACCCAAAGAGACCGAAAAGAATTGATAAATAGTTCATTTCCTTTAAGATAAAATATCAGAAAAAAATTCAAACTAGCTTCAACATAAGTGGAGGCTTTATGATCACTGAATGTTCCATAAAACCTGACATGGAGCAAATGCAGTCAGGACTTAGAAACTAGAAAGCTCCCATTGATATAGATTCAGTCATTCATTCATTTATTCCCAGCCTCTGTCTCTTTCTGCAGATGGGCACCTTTTGCTTCTCTTACCCTCTCTGTGTGATTGTATGGTCACTGCTGTCCCCCAAGTTTGCTTGCGGTTCTAATTCCAGCTATAGAGACATTAGCTGCTTCTTGGTTACAGTTTCAGGAAGGAGATTCTAATTGACTCTCATTGACTGAGTTTTGTTAGGGTGGCCATGTCTGTGGCAGTTCACTGTGACCAGTGTCAGGATCACCTAAAATAAGCATGGCTTCTAGGAATCACTCCTTCAGCTAGGAGCAAGGTGGTAAGTATCCCAGGAAACAGAAAGATAATTGAGAGTTGAGCAGATAACCTACCTGACAGCTGCAGCATATTATGACTTGCAGCTTCAGATTTATCCTTCCAAATGTGCAATCATTTTTTCATATTCTAAGGGTTTTTTTTTTTTCCTATTTGTTAACACTTCAGTTCTGGAAATAATGTAATCCATTTCTGCACAAATAGCCATGATTTATATATCCTTCTTTGTAAGTAAGCCAGCAAAAGTTAATAGAGCAAATGTAATATGCTTTTGACTTGTTGTCCACTGTTAAAGTTTATTTAGTGTTTCATTCTGACCTAGAATATAGTG
Organism: Bos javanicus; assembly: GCF_032452875.1. Lineage (NCBI taxonomy): Eukaryota > Metazoa > Chordata > Mammalia > Artiodactyla > Bovidae > Bos > Bos javanicus. Next base: position 20,309,781 of record NC_083883.1, on the reverse strand, counting down.
ATGCAATAGAATTAGAGATCAATGGACTCAAATCACAACAGGAGGGTCAGGGCTTCAAATCCTCTTGTGGACTAATACATTCAGTGGAAAAAAGAAACTGATAGATTCCTTGGATAAAGTTCTATTGGAGAGTTTTAGTGCCTAGACATGTCTAAGAGATTCCTAGAAAATTAAGCAGAGGCAGATTTTTCAAGAAAAGAAATATAATCAATCATATTATAGGGTATAACTGTGAAATAGATTTATACAGTCATAATAAAATAATCTGTGAATACTGATTTAAGCAACTAATGGGATTATTGAGGAGGAGGTATAAAGAGCTAAATATTCATTTTCTAAAGTGGAAAGACAGTAGTATAAATGTTAGAAGTTGAGATGTAACAGTATATGTAGGTTACTCAGAAACAGAAATGAAAGTCAGAAGAAACAGCTATAGGAGTTGAAGGTGGCTACTGTAGGCAGGGAAATTTCTGGGAGAAGGATGGAGAAGCAAGATTCCACTTTACATTGTGTCTTTAAATTCTATTTGATTTTAAAAACTGTATGTAAATGTTGATAAAAATTAAATTGCAGTATTGGAAAATCATGCTCAATCCTCATGGTCTCCTGACCACTTTCTTTTGGGGATTTATCTGGTATAGTGTTGTTTTTTAGGAGAATAGTTTCTTAATAACTATTTGCCTGAGTACAGATGTCACAAAACTCTTCTGCAAAGGTATATGGCAAGCTGTTCTCTCTTTTAAGGAGGATACAGAATGAGGATCATCACTATTAATGAAAATCATTATCATATTTAAAGTAACCTTGTATTTTGTTTACTTGTACAGTTGTCTTATTTCCCTTGTTTGAGTTCAACATCTTGAGAGTAAAGGTTATATTATTCAACTTGACATTGACATTGAAGTCCCTCAGTCGTGTTTGACGCTTTGCAACCCCATGGAATGTGGCCTGCCAGGCTCCTCTGTCCATGAAGATTCTCCAGGAAAGAATACTGGAGTGGGTTGCCATTTCCTTCTCCAGGAGATCTTCCCAACCCAGGGATCGAACCCAGGTCTCCTGCATTGTAGGCAGATGCTTTACCGTCTGAGCCACCAGGGAAATTATTCAACTTACATAGCCATACACAACAACATAATATCGTGCTGTATGTGCTTAGTCACTCAGTCATATCCGACTCTTTGTGACCCCATGGACTGTAGCCCACCAGGCAAGAATACTGAAGTGGGTTGCCGTGCCCTCCACCAGGGAATCTTCCCAACCCAGGTATCAAACCCAGGTCTTCTGCATTGCAGGTGGATTCTTTACCATCTGAGCCACCAGGGAAGCCATAATACTAATATATTGTATATTGCATGCACCCAGTAAGTGGTTTGATTAATTGAAATGAGAAATAATCAGGACTTTTACCAAGAGCATCTGTATTATGTAGGGTTCTCCAGAGAAACAGAACCAATAGAAGATGTATGTGTGTGTATATGTGTTTGTGTATTTTTTCCCCACTGAATATATCATTCCATGGGAGGGTCTGAACTCCTGACCTATTGTTTTGATTTCAGCCTGTCTACCTGTAGTCCTGTTGCACAGCTCTATCCTAGAAGTTTTGCAGCTTACTGAAGATTTCCTTCGCATGTCTCCTATATTGGATACCTGGTGCCCTGAAGCCTATGTTTTCTTTTTTTTTCTTGGTTTATTTGTGTATTTGGTAGAATAAATGCTTCAGTAGCTTCTGAGTAAGAGTACAGGGAGGAAAGTGGTTTGTTATTTATTTTTTTAAGGAATTTTGAACATCTGAAATTATCTCAATTCTATACATGGAGCTATTTGAAAATTTACCATTGTATGGAATCATTTTCACTCAACAAATTTATTTCACCATTATCTTCTAGCAGTACCAACCTGATTCTTCCTTCTTTCTTGTTTTTCTTTTCTTTTTTTTTTTTTAACATTCCAGAAGTTTTACTCTTTCTCTATCCTTCATTTCATGATGAGATGCTTTTTGTTAAATAATTTTTCTGGGAGTTCACTGGGACCTTTTTTCTGTAGATTAATGTTTTTATGTCTGGGAAAATCAATAAAAACACCTTCATAGACACATCTAGACCAGTGCTTGACTGAGCAAATGGACATCAAATCTCTCCAAGTGGACCATAAAATTAACCATCACAGACACCAGTTCATATCATCCCCATGGTCAGGATAGCAGTTCATCCCTGTACCTGTTGAGTACAAACCCTCTCTGGTTTAACCTCTAAAGAGAAAACTCACTGTCTTCTCTTGAAACATTATAGGGAGAACCTTCCATTTGGGGAAAGTCACACCTGCCTTCAGAACTCTCTGAAGCCTTCAATTTTACCTTTTTTCCCCCAGAGTTATACAAACTTGCATCAAGTAGCTTATTATTGGCCTGTCTACCTTAGGTGCTTGGCTTTTACTTGTAGATATCTGTCCTTGACTGCCATTTCCTCTTCTGTTCTTTTTTATTTCCTTTTATTTAATTTTTTGGACTTTAGAAGGAAAATGGTTCAATAATCATGCTTAACTGAAAATGTTACCACAGTATTTTCTGGGTTGTAATCTTTTCAAATCAAAATCCTTGCAGCCATCTTTGGTGGTTTTTCCCACAACTCTTATCTCTTCTTTCAAAATCAGTCTTGTTTGTTTCACCTTTGGATATATCCAGTATTTTACCACTTCTTACCACACTCAGTTATCCATCTGGGTCCATGCCATGGTCATTTTCCTCCTGGACTATCCTAGTAGCTGCCTGAAGTCCCTGTTTCTCCTCTTTATCCTTCTCCAGTCACTCCCCAACATACAGCCAAAGTGATGCTGTTCAAGCTTCAGTCAGATCGCATCACGCCACCATACACTGGCTTTCCATGATTGTAAGGCAACAGCAGAGTTGATGGACTCTAATGGCCCCTATGATCTGTGACGCCCATGAACTCGTTTTCAGAAGACGGTTTATTCCTATCCAGCCTACGAGTCTCACTGCTTTCCACAGATTGTTCAGTGGTCTATACCCGGGCTTGGAACACACCTCCATAGCGGGGGGTCCATATATAGTTCCTGAACTAGTGAGTAACTGCATTGGAAAACTACCTCAATGCTCAGCTCTTATTAGCATGAGATTATTGCAAACCACGGAGTGCTGCTTCAGCTACACATAGGGAGAATATGGCTTTCTACCTTGCAAGGGAAGAAAGAAAATGGTAGCTTAATGAGTTAATGCATTTTTTGGATAATGTAAGATAGTTTGTACACTTATGTGTAGCCTATGGAAAAATCAAACTGTGTTTGTGGACCTCTTTTTTTTTTTCTGTTTTATATTCTTCTAGCTTCAGAAACTACTCTGAATTTTGTTTTCTGGGTTTTATCATCTCTTCCCGTGAAATTTACATTGAAAATAGAAACCCAGAGCCTGAAGTATCTTCATTATAAACAGATGCCTCACAGTTGTCAACCCTGCAGTGGGCACATTAAAATGCACTGCTGCGATAAGAAAACTTTCTCTCTACTTCTTTAAAGACATCTGAGAAATCTAGATCATATTCTGTGGGGGAGACAACTGCGCTGATGTGTGCGCGTGAGCCTCGGGTTATGGAGGGAGCAGGATGGCGTACAGGGGTGAACCAGTAGCCCAAGAATCCAGCCCGCCTTTTCCATCTGTGATTGTAAATGTTAGTGACCATCCTAGACCAGTACACATAGACTCTTGTCCTACTTTCTTAAAAAACATTATTAAGGAAGGTGCATATAATGGAACCTCATGTATTATTAACCTAACCTTACTAGGAATGTACAAGGAATAGGCTTAATTCAACGAAAATTTATAGGCAATTTGTTAAAGCAGCAGTGCACATTAGAAGGTACATTAGAGCCACATTGGTTTTAATATGCCATTCAATAACTCGAACAGAGGTTAAAAATGCTGCTTAACCTCCATTAAGTATTTTAAAAATGCTTTAATTTAAAATTATTTGGAGTGTGTGTACATATATGAATGTACACATACCCACTCTCATAAATAGAGTGCTGAATATGTTTTCCTGGTTCATTTTTTCAGCACTGGATGACCTCATAACATTCGGCAGCAGGCACTTAATCAGAGACCAGGCCGAGAAAAGCAGGGAACAGTGTCAAGGCATTCCCAGCCAGTGACCCACCCTTGTCCTTGAGAACTAGAGGCAGAGAGGGTTTATTGAGGACTCTGCAGCTTTGGAATAACATAAAGGCTAATTTATAATGAAAACAGCTTCACATGACATGTTTTGTGTTAATAAGACAATTCCTCATGCTTCCCTCTGGTATTTACTTTGGGTTTGCTTTTATAACTCAAATAGACCATTAGAAAGTAAAGCAAAGTATCTTGTTTCATTAAGAAGCATATCATATTTGTTAAGAAATGAGCTCATAAACCAGAATTGCATGCAAGACCCCACCAATGCAATTGGAATTAGATGGCTGATACTCCATTAAAAATCAGTGCCTCAAAGTTGAAATCTGATTATGACACATGTCCCTGAGTTTGGTGAGATGGCTTCTCCTGATTAACATGTTTTTCACAGAAAGACCACAGAATAAGAGCCTTTCCCTTAATAAACCACCAGGAAAGAATATTGTCAGAGGAAATATGGACCACAATGCTACCCACATCTGGGGAGAAAAAAGGATTTTGATAGGTCATTATTTAAATTTTAGGAAAACCTCACTTTCATTGAAAACTGCCTAGTAAAAATTGCAATGATGGAATGGATAATATTTGCTGAATGTATATGTTTGTCAAACCCTGGAATTGAGTGTTACCCAAAAAAGTCCCATTTAATATACACACTATTTCTATGATGGAAGGACCAGTATTGTTTTGTTAGGGGAAATGAGGTCTCATTAAGTGGAAAAGTTATTTACAATTCCACATCCATCTGACCTCATATTCTGCACTCTGAAAGAGTAAAGCTTTTTTCCAATAGCTCATTGTTTCTCATAGACATTCACTTAAATATTTGAGGCTGGGTTGAAATACATACTCTTACAAGTGTTTGTAACCTCTCCCCACCCTCAAACTCATGTCAGTCCATGATTCCTGCTACTGCTTCAGGTAGGGTATTTCATTTCTTTTGCTGAAGCAGAGTAACAGTCACAAAATTAAAATTGATGGAGTTATGGGAGGTGATCAGATAATGAAGAGCTGACTGAAGAGTCTAGAATTGGGATTACTTTATGGACTAAGTTGAGGAAATGTTTGGGATGATTGCCATGGTACAGGGTACTTTGGAACATACATCTGATAAATATTGTGACTGAGAAAAGTGAGAACAAAGAAAACACAATTTTGCTGTGCTGTGGATTATGAATATGCAGATATATCTGTGCTCTGTAATCTCTAAGACTTAATCGGAGCTGCCTTTATATTCTTTTATGTTACTGGATTTAATTCTTAGAGAATGAACATATGAAAGTTTCTCATGGCTCCTCACATAAGTATGAAAACCAGGTTTTTTTTTTTATAAAACAAAGTCCAATAGAATAATTTCCCTTATTGAAACATAATATTATACTCTTTGTTCTAATAACTGGAGACATATTTTGGGGGTGATATTTTCTTTCTGAAACTCTGTTCCATTCCTTGATATGGTAAGGATTACAGTTTTAATTGATCAATTGATCATGCTTATTCATACACATTTCCTGCTATTTTCCCTGATATCCGACCTCTTCCAACCAGTCACTCTCATGACTTACAGATTTATGTTTACCATCTTCTTTTCATTGTTAAAGAGATCATATGATATTGTAGAGAGTAACATATCCTCCCTTTCATCCTTTCAGCCATATGTCCATTTCCTTCACATATCCATTTTTCAATTAACATCTGTTGAATAAATTACTGTACACGGGGGCCTCTGCTGCTATAAGATATACAACCATAAACATATTAAAGCATTACAGTTTAGTAGGGGGAACTGATTCATGTAAATATAACACATTTGTGATAAGTGTGGTATTAGAAATGCAAAGATACAGAAGTAGTAAAATGAAGGGACTGATTAACTCCTGAAGGAAAGGGAGACCTAAAGATCTTAGTTTGCGTTTCCTGAGCTGAATTTTTAAAATAAATAAAATTTAAAAAAAATAGAACTTGGCAAAGTATTCAAGTAGGGGTAACAGTCCAGGAAGAAGCAATAGGAGCAGGGAATTTAAATATATCAATCAGTTCAGTTGCTTAGTTGTATCCAACTTTTTGTGATCCCATGGACTGCAGCACACCAGGTTTCCCTGTATATTACCAATTCCCGGAGCTTGATCAAACTCGTGTCCATGCTATCCAACCATCTTGTTCTCTGTCATTCCCTTTTCCTCCTGCCTTCAATCTTTCCCAGCTTCTGGGTCTTTTCCAATGAGTCAGTATTTCACATCAGGTGCCCAGAATATTAGAGCTGCAGCTTCAATTAAATATATATCTAATGAAAAATGAGTTTTTCAAATGCTTAAAGAGAAACAGTAGCTTTAGATTAATAATAATATTTATGAATGTATTTGTTAACATTTGGTCAAATCTGTGAACAATAATTTTAGCATTTGGTTGTTCAGTCACTAAGTCACGTCTGACTCCTTGTGACCCCATGGACTGCAGCAAGGCAGGCTCCCTTGTCCTTCACCATCTCCTGGAGTTTGCTCAAATTGATGTCCCTTGAGTCAGTGATGCTGTCCAACCATCTCATCCTCTGCAGTCCCCTTCTTCTTTTGCCTTCAATCTTTGCCAGGATGGAGGTCTTTTACAATGAGTTTGTTCTTTGCATCAGGTAGGCAAAGTATTGGAGCTTCAGCTTCTGTCCTTCCAATGAATATTCAGGGTTGATTTCCTTCAGGATTGACTGGTTTGATCTCCTTGCAATCCAAGGGACTCTCAAGAGTCTTCTCAAACAACACAGTTCAAAAGCATCGATTCCACAGCACTCAGCCTTCTTTATGGTTCAACTTTTACATCCGTACATGACTATGGAAAAACTGCAGCCTATGCAGACCTTTGTTGGCAAAATGGCATCTCTGCTTTTTAATACTCTGTATGGGTTTGTCATAGCTTTCCTTCGAAGGAGCAAGCGTCTTTTAATTTCATGGCTGCAGTCACCATCCCCAGTGATTCTGAAGCCTTAGAAAATAAAATGTCACTGCTTCCACTTTCCCCCCTTCTATTTGTGATAATTTTAGCATTATTTTCAAACAAAACCCCTAAATGGAGGAAAATTGTTATTATTTTAATTTGAAAATTAGCATCATCTTCTCCACTTCATTTTGAAGTGCTTGATTTGAAAAATCGTTTCTCCAGTAGTCTTGTTGCCTGGGGTAGGTGAGTCACACATTCCTCCCTAGACTCTTCTCTTAATATAGTGTCCATTCTCTGGTTTAAGGTGAGAATTGTATCTTCTAAATGGCTTATAATTAGTGCTTAGCCTCAGTTCTGCCCTCCTTTTCTGCATAAGGCCTAGAGGTTAAACTTGTTTTCTCTCTCCCATTTCCAGACTTCAGCAAAGCCTAGTTGTTCATGGTCCTCAGGAGGGACATTGCTAGGAAATGGGCTCTTCTTTTATGCCCAGGACAGGTACTGTGCTGTGCAAATAGCCACTAGGATAGCACACCAACTGCCTGGCTAATAACTTTGAACTCTAAGGATGCTGTAAGCCTGGATAAGCAATACTCTTTTATGATACAAACGACTTTTTGCCTTAGCTGTATAACACATTGTTTCCCACCTGAGACTTATCTTATCTGGGACCAGGAGTTGGCAAAAGAAAACTGAGGGAAAAAAGAAACTTTAGTGGGCTCCTGTGTGCTCTCTGTGTGTGAACTCCTAGCCCTGAGTAACGGAAGGTTAATACTTTCGTCCTAATGACTGTGTTTTAGAATGTGTTATAAAATCACCTGTGGAAAGAAATTTCTAAAAGATCAGTTAAAAGGATGCAGACATACAGATGGGGAACATGAAGAAGAGCTAATGGAGGGAGATCAGGAATGTATTGAAAAAAAAAAAGAAATTAAGGTCAGTTATCTTTAAGCTGCACTCCAGAGTTGAAGTTTAAGTAGGAGGGAATGGAGAATGTTTTCTGTAGTTAGGAGTCATAACAGTAGCAGTAATGGTCCAGAATTAGGCACATTTAGGTAAGGCAAGAAGTAAGCGTTGAGCATGAAGGTACCTGAGTCATCCTAATTAGAACTGTTTAAAAATAGGACAACTAAAATACTGATGGGATTAACCTTTATAATCATGCTGCTGAGAGGAGGAGGAGAATTAACCTCAAGACAAATTCCAACACAGGCTTTTCCTTGAAGCCCTACTGTCCAGTCTGCAGTCTCCCTGGGCTCTTTAATATCTGTCTTGTCCTTCTCTGCTTTTACCTCTGCGTTTTCTCTGTGTTTTATTCTCTATAACTTGGGCAACCCAATCTTCTGCACCAAAATCTACTCTGACCCTCTATACAGATTCATCTAACAAATCATTTCTTGTAAAAATCATTCCTAATTTTTCTAGAATTCTCTGTGGCTTGAATATATTGCAATAAGTCTAAATTGACTCTATTCCTAACTATTTGTTTTAATGGATCATTTATCCGAATTGGAGAGCTATTAGGACCTGCATGATGCCATCATCATGAATCTTAAGGACTTAAGTACTTTTGTGCATGCTCAGTCACTTCAGTTGTGTCCAACTCTATGCAACCCTATGGACTGTAGCCCACCAAGTTCCTCTCTGTTCATGAAATTCTCCAGGCAAGAATACTGAAGTGGGTTGGCATGCCCTCCTTCAGGGGATCTACCTGACCTAGAGATCAAACCCACATCTCCTGCATTGCAGGTGGATTCTTTACCCACTGAGCCACCTCAGAAAAGAAAATACATATAGTCCACCTACAATGGTCTTGAGTCCAAAATAGCCTTCCATATTTGTGATTTTGATTACACAATGAATCAGGTAGGAGAATATATAGTAATTGCTATCGCTATAGTCTGTTTCTGGAAACATATATAAAGCAATTTTCTGTCAGTATATGCAAAGAAGCATAATCTTGTTGTAAATTACTATTAAAAATGATAGACTTGGTTCTTTCCAATTGAATGGCACAGATTTTGAGCTTTTTCCTTCCCTGTTTTACTCTTCCTAAAGCTTTTAAAGAGGAAATATGCAGGGTCTAGGAGAAGAAAAAAATTAATTGTTAATGCACATGAAAGAATGGCTTGTTTTCAACTAGAGCGTCACATGAATTTTACAGTGTTCCAATTACTTTCTGTTTTTTCCCTAAATGAGTCTCTTTGTGCTCATGGTTTTTTTCTCTCAATATCACTCATATTTTTATATATCTAAGTTAGTGATTGTGACAAATGTGCAATTTGTTTTAATTTGTCAGAACTTTATTTATTGTTTCAATAAAATATTTTATTATGCACACACTTGTGTGCATATTTTGGTGTATGTGCGTATATATGTACATAGACAGGTACATGCACAAACGCATCCATCAGGCAACACCCAGGACCATTTCTCCCTCATATGCCTGCTCCATCATCCAAGTGTCCAACGTATCCCTAATGTTATATCTGTCAATTTTCTCCTTCTATGTCCAAGAAGTTTTAAGTAACTTGAAAATATTTTTGAATCATATTTTTCTCTTTTTCTATAAGAAAAATATGGATTTTATAATTGATCTAGATTCTGGTTTTTTTTTTAATATAGTATTTGTGGGGAACAATGCCTGCCTAATCATTTGGTGCAGTTTTGTGAATTCCAATATTTGAGTAGCCTACTTTGTGACTAGCACCATACTGGATGCTGGGGAGATAATGATGAATTAGTTATATGAGGTTCCTACCTTCACAGAGGTTAAAATTTTGTGGAAATGAGTTTAATTATACTTTTCATCAGCACTCTATGGGAAATAGACAGGACACTGTGAAATACATAGGCACATCTAAACTAACCTAGAGCAGGTTACTAGAAGAATTCACGAGACCTGTTATGCATAGTGTGAGCTAAGCAAGAAAAGATGGGTCCAAGTCACTTCAGCAGACAGAACTGCCCATGCAAAGGCTTTCAGGCACCAGGAGCATGACTGGGGCAGGCAGGATGGGCAGGGAAATGAAACTAGGGAGATAGATGGAACCAGACTGCATGGCTGGAGGCTGTGCTAGGGATTTCTTCATTTTCCTAAAGGGACTAGGAAATTATCACTTAATTTTAAGTAGAAGAATGAGATCTTCAATCTGCACTCTGAAAAAGATGGTTCCAGCTTCACTATGAAGAACAGGAGGAGAAGAGGGGGTGCTAGTAGGGGGAGTCTCTGTAGTTGATGTGCCTGGGTTTGAATCTGCTATTTGTCTATTTGTCAACTCTATCGGTTTAGGAAAGTTTGTTAAGCTTTCTAACCTTCAGTTTTCTAATTTATATAATGAACATTATGCTGAATTATGAGCATTGCTCTGAGAACTAAATTTGATAATTAATATAAAGTTTTAGCGTAGCCTCGGGTGGTGTTCCGGAGAAGGCAATGGCACCCCACTCCAGTACTCTTGCCTGGAAAATCCCATGGACGGAGGAGCCTGGTAGGCTGCAGTCTATAGGATCGCTAGAGTCGGACACGACTGAGCGACTCCACTTTCACTTTTCACTTTCATGCACTGGTGAAGGAAATGGCAACCCACTCCAGTGTTCTTGCCTGGAGAATCCCAGGGACGGGGAAGCCTGGTGGGCTGCCGTCTATGGGGTCCCACAGAATCGGACACGACTGAAGCGACTTAGCAGCAGCAGCAATGGGTGGTGTTCAGTCACTGTATCTGACTCTTTGCCACCCCATGGACTGCAGCATGCCAGGTTTCCCTGTCCTTCATCATCTCCCAAAGTGTGCTCAGGTTCATGTCCATTGAGTCAGTGGTGCTATCTAACTATGTCATCCTTTGCCACCCACTTCTCCTTTTGCCTCCAGTCTTTCGCAGCATCAAAGTCTTTTTCTGGTACATAGTATTAACGATGAAAAAGTAGGTAGTGACTTTAACTAGGGAGGTGGGAGTGGGAGTGGAGAGTAGAAGTCCTGCAATTCTTAAAAGACAGTATTCCTAGGACTTAGTTATTAACTAGGTGTAGGAGCAGAGAGAAGTGAAAGACTCAAGGGTTGCCAGTTTTGGCAAAAAGCAGCAAAGTGAATGTGAAAGTCACTCATTTGTGTCCAACTCTTTGAAACCCCATGGACTGTAGAGTCCATGGAATTCTCCAGGCCATAATACTGGAGTGGGTAGCCTTTCCCTTCTCCAGAGGATCTTCCCGACCCATGAATCAAATCAGGGTCTCCTGCATTGCAGGCCGATTCTTTACCAACTGAGCTATCAGGGAAGCCCTAAAATGTAGGATCCTCAGATAAATTTGAATTTCAGATAGTATTTTTGAATGTAAGGAAATACCACATGGGACATATTTATATTAAAATAATTGTTGTTTACTAGAAATTAAAATTTGGCTGAGTATCCTGTGTTTGATCTGGCTATCCTACCAAAGATGTCTCAGGGCTCTAGATGAAGCAACTGAATAATAGATGGTGGTGCTATTTGCTGAAATGGAGATAATCAGAGGAGGGACCAGTCTTTAGTGGAAATATTATGAATTGTAGGTGCCAGGAATACACCCAAGTACAACATCAATTATTTACTCAGCCTTTCTTTAGTCATAATTGACATACTGGTAAAGAACAGCTATGGAGAAGGCAGTGGCAACCCACTTCAGTACTCTTGCCTGGAAAATCCCATGGACAGAGGAGCCTGGTAGGCTGCAGTCCATGGGGTCGCGAAGAGTCGGGCACGACTGAGCGACTTCACTTTCACTTTTCACTTTCATGCATTGTAGAAGGAAATGGCAACCCACTCCAGTATTCTTGCCTGGAGAATCCCAGGGACAGAGGAGCCTAGTGGGCTGCCATCTCTGGGGTCACACAGAGTCGGACACGACTGAAGTGACTTAGCAGCAGCAGCAGCAGCAGCAGCAGCAAAGAACAGCTATAACCACATTTGTACAGGAAATTAGATAGTGTTGTGGTAGAGTGTTCAGTTTTTCAGTGTAATCAAAACATTATTTTTTTAAGAAAAAACTGGATAGAAAGTATAATAAAAACTTTTCATTTCTTTATTTCCAGGCTTTTATATTTCTCCAGGCAATGCCACTGGCTGCCTGCCATGTTCATGCCACACCACTGGTGCAGTTAATCACATCTGTAATAGCTTGACTGGTCAGTGTGTTTGCCAAGATGCTTCCATTGCTGGACAAAGTTGTGACTATTGTAAAGATCTTTACTTTGGATTTGATTCTCTAACTGGGAGGTAAGTATTTACAAGAATTAATAATCAGATATTTTTACTAAATTGTATTTGCAATTACTAACAGAAATTTTTTGGCCATATATTTTGTAAGAATAATATTTTCTATCCTCCTTAGTTTGCTAATGTATTCTTCATTCCTGGGTTGGGAAGATCCCCTGATGAAGGGAATGGCTTCTCACTGAAGTATTCTTGCCTGGAAGATTCCATGGATAGAGGAACCTGGTGACCTACATACAGTCCACAAGATGGCTAAGAGTCAGATGGAACTGAGCAACTGAACATGCAGAGTTATCTTTCCAGATTTCCTAGAGATTGAGTGTATAGGTTGTTATACATTGATAAATGTGCCCAGTCTTAGGACCTGGGGATATTTAATAAGATAAAATACTTTTTTTTTTTTTGCAAAGAACTCAAAATTTGGATGTAAAGGAAGGTAAAGAAATATCCATAGCACAAAATACACATGCACATACATACACACACAGACAAGCTGGGATAGGTAGCATGTGTGTGTGTACACTTTGTTCTATGTGGAGCCTGAATTTATTACAGCATTCTTTTATGTTCCTTTTGCCTTTTTAATTTAGATTTAAAGACTAGCAGATGAGAAACATCTTTGAATTCAGTGATAAGATTTTTTTCCCAGTGTGTAAAGTAACTTGTGAAAGTAAATTAGCCACTTTTCAAAGTTATACTGTCTTTAATGTTCTACCTCTTACTTCCTGTATATCCGTGAGCATTTGCTTTCATGCAGATGTTTTCATTGCTGTATTTTTGAAGGTGTGCTGGAATGCCAGTTCCATGTCTGTGTTTTTGGGTCTGGTCAGATTATAAATTTGTCCACTATTGGGACTATATCCATGAATTCTCTGACATTCCTGTCCCCAAGAAAACTAATGTTGTGTCTGCATATACCAGTCAAATCTATTTCTCAATATGTGTGTGTTTAAAAATATGAATGCTAATTATTCAAGGATTGGAGATTATTTTTTTACCTTATTGTCCTCTTGCTACCTGCCTTTTGACTCTTACACTCCTCATTAACACCTCAGTTAGACTGTGGACAGGGTGATGGGGTAAATTATTAAAAAAGAACTCCAACTATTTCATTTGTCTTTCTACTAAAATTCAATTAATTAAAAAAATGTTAATATATTCCATATTTATTAAAAAACTTTCAAGTTCTTATTACATATCTTGTGTTTCAATACATGCTGTTCGACTTCTGTTACCATTGGAATATCATCTTGGTTAATCTGAGAGCATTACTACTCTTCTCTACAAATACTAAATCTCTCTGAATGAGTGTATAAAATGCATGGTACAGTAAATGTTAAATAAAAAGTCTAACTATGGTCTTGATAGTAAAATCAGGGCCAGTGATTATACCTATTACCCTTCTACATAATTTTTGTTGAGTGATCATCTCACAAATTCCCCAGTTGGAACTCTGGGGTCAGTTAATTTCATCCCTGGCCACCTCTGTCTTAGAATTCCCATCTTTTCCATAGTCTTCCTGACAGCACTTTATTACCAAGAGAAAAATATCTTTGCTGTCAGCTGTCGTCCTTGAACTACTCATGCCTATCTGTGACATTTTGTGCCAGTCTCTTACCTATTTTCTGTCTACTCATCTCCCTGTTATTCCTGCTAATGTTGTCACCAAACCCCTACTTAATGACCAAGAGATGTATAATTGTCTTGGCTTTTTCACATAACTTTCTTTAAGTGAAATCTCATTCCCTTCATTATACCACTTCTTATGCCCTTCAATGTTTTAAAATTCAGTCTGACTTTATTCCATTCTACTTCATGCTCATTTATCTATCCATCCCACTCCCCACCCCAATCTTATCCAGGACCAAGAATCTCTTATAGATAGTGCTCTATCACCTGCCACTCTTCAGTAGAGCTGGCTAACACTGGAATTGGACTCCCTGGGTTAAAAGCTGGCTTGAAATGTTAACCTAAATTAATGAGAAATAGAAAGAGCCAGAAAAATAGGTATAAAATACATCATCATCATCACAACAACAACTATGTTATTAGAAGGTGCCGAGGTTAAAATTAGGAAAGCAGACAGAAATCATTAAAAGAAAAGAGACAGTTGCAGGTTGGAGTCTATAAAATAGAGCCAACATTTGAAAATTGTTGTGTGGATTTTATAATTGTGGGCTTTATAATTGTCATGATAGTCATAGAGTAAAAAATTCAGATTAAGTGTGTGTTCAAAGCAAAAAGACTTATGACAAGTTTGTATAAATGCAATTGTATATTTTTACATAGTCAGTTCAGTTCAGTCGCTCAGTCATGCCTGACTCTTTGCGACCACATGAACTGCAGCATGCCAGGCCTCCCTGTCCATCACCAACTACCGGAGTCCACCCAAACCCATGTCCATTGAGTCGGTGGTGCCATCCAATCATCCCATCCTCTGTCATCCCTTTTCATATTAGATGACTTATATTGAGTGAAGTAAGGAAGTGCACACAAACACATATACATACACATGCCCAATATCTTCTTTATCCATTCATTCACTGATGGACGCTGAAGTCATTTTCCTTGGCTATTGTGAATAATGCTGAAGTGAACTTGGAGGTGAGATAGCTCTTCAAGATCCTGATTTTATTTCCTTTGGATATAAAGGACTTCACTTTCACTTTTCACTTTCATGCATTGGAGAAGGAAATGGCAACCCACTCCAGTATTCTTGCCTGGAGAATCCCAGGGACAGGGGAGCCTGGTGGGCTGCCGTCTATGGGGTCACACAGAGTCGGACACGACTGAAGCGACTTAGCAGCAGCAGCAGCAGTAGCAGCAGCAGAATCATAGGATAGTCCTATTTTTAGTTTTCTAAGGACCTTCATGCTATTTTTCATAGTGGCTGTACCAACTTACATTCTCACCAGTAGTATAAGAGGTTCCCTTTTCTCCACATCCTCACCAAAACCTAGCTTGTGTGTTTTTGATAATAGCCGTTCTAAGGAATGTGAACTGATATTTCATCATGGTTTTGATTTGCATTTCCCTGCTGATTAGTGATGTTAAGCAGCTTTTAATGTATCTGTTGGCCACCTGTGTGTCTTCTTGGAGAAATATCTATAAATATCCTTTGCTCATTTTTTGAAAATTAGAGGATTTTTTCCCCCTACTGAGTTGTATGAGTTTCTTATAAAATTTTAATATTAACCCCTTATCAGATGGATGGTTCACAAATATTTTCTCATATTCTTTAGGTTGTCTTTTCACTCTGTTGGTAATTTTATTTGCTGTGTAAAAGATTTTTGGTTCATCTCTTGTTGCTTTTTTGCCCAAGCATTGGTGTTATAGCCACAAAATTATTGCCCAGACCCATGTTAAGAAGCTTTTCCCCTGTTTTCATCTAGTAGTTTTGGTTTCTGATATTATCTTTAAGTTTTTAAGCCATTTTGAGTTGATTTTTATATGTGGTCATTTTAAGGGTCCAGTTTCATTCTTCTACCTGTGAATATTCAGTTTTGCCAGCACCTTTGATTGAAGAGAACACCCTTTCCTCATTGTGTGTTCCTGATACTCTTTTTGAAAATCAGTTGACTGATATGTGTGGGTTTGTTTCTGGGTTGTCTATTCTATTCCATTAGTCTATGTGTCTGCTTTTAATGTCAGGACCATACCATTTTGATTATGAAAACTTTGTAGTATTTTCTGAAATCACGATGTCTGATGCCTCCAGGATGGTTACTATTGTTGAACCCATAGTTTGCAACTTAAAATAACTGTAGGACTTTCTGTTACCTAAGGAAGACCAGAAAAGCTGTACAGTTGACTCACTGTGTCTTCAGATGGCAACAAGGGAATTAGCCTCATGTAATATATTTAAAGGATCAATGAAAGATGAAAGAAAATTAATTTATAATTGCTTCTTATGACTCATGGTTTTCCAATGAGCCAATAATATTTCTTATCCTTTTTTAAAAAAATAATCTCTTCCTTTGGCTCCCAAGATTCTGTTTCTCTGAATTGTTTTATATTTCTGTTTGTAACTAGTCCTCTTTAACCCTTCAACTTACGTATCAACATCTATGATTTCAATCACTGCGTGCATGTACATGACTCTCAAATACATTATCATCTCTTCAGATCTTTACAATGGGCTCTAGGCCTATGGCCAGTTGTCTCTCTGAATTTTAAATTTGTATGCCACTCATCGATCCCATTCCTAATGTAGCCAACACCAAGAAAATTCTCATTTGTATTACTCTTATCACGTCCACCAATTTTTTTTAAAGTCTCATGCCATTATCATCTTAGTGAAAGGGATATAAATCTTAAAAAAAAAAAAAACAACTATTCAAGTCCACACTACCCATATGTGAATGGGGCTCAGGATGCTCTCAGATTAGGCAGGGTTGACTCTGACATTGAGCATAGGCTGCTGCTGGAAAGAACTATTAAAAGCAAAAGCCACTGTGGATAATGTAGCTTCTCTGAAATAAACAGAAAGAATAAAGCCTCCCTTGGCCACACAGGGCCCAAGGAAATCAGCAGCATTTGTCCCTTGTTAAATCAGTCACATGGAATGCCCCTGTCTAGAGCTGACCCTTCTATTCCACTGATGAATTCTACCGTCATGTTTCATTTTAACGTTGATGACTGTTAAAGAAATCTTCTAGCACAGAAGGTCATAGAGAAAGATGTTTCAAAATATGACTGTGAGAATTGCTTGAGTTTATACTTTTGCTCATCATTGAGAAGAAAAAAATGGATTTTATTATTTTTATGTTTTCCATTCCTTTCCTGAATGATATTGAAATCTCTTTGTTGACTTCTGGTTGTTCTTTGTGTGTGTGTGTGTGTGTGTGTGTGTATACAAAGTAACACTGACTATTTTGAAAATGTGTACGAAGATGTCTAAAACATATGGGATTCCATCTAGTATTAGGACCTTTTGTTTCCTGAGGGAAACACTCATTGTCTAAGGATATACAGACATATAGAACAGAGGAATAACTATTGTGACCTGATGTTAAAGTTATTATAAAATAATCATCTAAAATCATTTGAATGTACTTTGAGTCAGGCACTGTGTTAGGTACTTAAAAGTAAAAATTTGTTTCATTAATTTCCAAAAGTCTACAAAGATTATAAGTATTTTATTGTTAAGGAGAAGATAAAAGTATCACTGTATCTCTTCATTGATTTGAAAATAAATCGACTTTCTCATCTTCTTTTTCCATGTGTTTAACCCCTCCATGAAGAAGGCAATGGCACCCCACTCCAGTACTCTTGCCTGGAAACTCCCATGGAGTTTAGCTCACGGCTCCATTCTTCACCACTCTGTCTTCTCTGGTCTCTACTTAGGTTCTTACATCCTTTCTCTGATGCTCAAATTCTTCTCATAATTAGGCATCTTCTCATAATCCAGGGTCATCTCTTCATCTCAAATCTGCCAAGTTCCTTGTGCCGAGTAAGCTATCAAACCCACAAGTTCTGGACATTAGGACTTTTGACTTTGTTGGGGGTCATAATTCAATCCACTATACCAGAGATAGAAAACTGTGGCCTGGGGACTAGATCTGGCCTGTCACCTGTTTATGGAAATAAAATTTTATTGGAACACAGTAATATTCAACCTTCACATACGCTCTATGACTGCTTTCACACAAGTAAAGCAGAACTGGGTTACACCAGAGGTCATTTGGCCACAAAGCTTAAAATATTTAGTATAGTTCTCTTACATAAAAATTTCTGACTCTATAACCAGAGTCACTGTCGCCCTGAGCAAGTTACTTAATCTCGCCAAGTCTCATAGAATCATCTCTACAGACTCGGGAAGAAGCTTAAAAGTAACTTTGGTTGAACAATACCCTATACATTTCTCTACACAAGTCACTGTTAAGACTAACCTGTCATTCAGCTTCTGCTGAAAACATGGGACTGAAAAGAGTTTATTGTCTCATGACATAGCTCTTGTTTATTTCAAACAATTCTAATCTGAGAAGGATAGAAATCTTACTCTTCATATTAAGCAAAAATTTCATTCCTCTGACTTTCTCACCTGGTCTTATTTCTGCCTCTGGGGTCACAGAAGTAGTGTGCTTGCTTCTCCTTAAGAGTGCTTTAAGAATTTTAATCTACATTCAGACCTCAAAGTTAACATATTAATGTAATGAGGAAGTTAAGGAAAGGAAGACTAGAGCTTCTCGACGTAAATGTGTGAATACTGTTATTACAGTGAGTCTTCTGGGATTTCTTTTTCTTTGATATGTCTGGGTTGGTGACCAGTGTGTCAGATGTGGTCTACATTCCCTGTGATAAGGCACAGCACCGACAAAGGAGGAACTGCCAGGCACCATAGCAAGCTCTTCTCTGGGTGACAAGAATGTCCTCACCCTGGACTCAGTTGGCACTGTGGTCTGGATGCAAGGGAGTCACTGCCCACATCCAGCTCTTATGAACCCCTTTATTTGTAGGAAGGCTTCACTAGGGAGGGTGGACTGAACACTGTTGACCTCCTGCTTCTTGATGAGGCAATACCACTCACTTCCTCTCCAATAAGTTATGTGAGTACGGCTTTTGGCTCACACACAGAGCATTTCCTAGCCCCAATCCCCTCTTATAATTCTGGTTGTCATTTCTAGGAGAATCTGATGTTACTAGTAGGCTGTGAAGAAAGGAAAACTAAGAACCTCAGACCACACATCCCCTGCAGAGATCAAATAAAATCTTATCCAGGGGAAAACCAAACTCCTCTCGAGGGCACTCGTGGGGTCCTGCAAAAAGAAGCCAGTAGAGAACTCTTCTGGCCTTAAGGAGTCAGAGTAGAAGGCCAGCCCTTAAAAAAGAGTGGCCCTTTCCTTGTGGAGAGGCTAGCAGAGGGAAAGCTACGCCAATCAGAAAGGCTCAAAGAGTTAAATTGTTATTAAAGCTACATGTCACATTCAGATTTATCTGTGGTGTCCTATGTCTGAAGTTTTCTAGTGCTTTATTCATTCTTTTATTCAACAATGTTTATTGAACACTTACTGGTTGCTGCTGCTGCTAAGTCGCTTCAGTCATGTCCGACTCTGTGCGACCCCATAGACAAAAGCTCACCAGGTTCCCCCGTCCCTGGGATTCTCCAGGCAAGAACACTGGAGTGGGTTGCCATTTCCTTCTCCAGTGCATGAAAGTGAAAAGTGAAAGTGAAGTTGCTTAGTCATGCCTGACTCTTCGAGACCCCATGGACTGCAGCCTACTGGTTGCTAGTCTTTGTGTTAGGAAAAGATGGAAGAAAACTCTTTGTTCAATTTCCCCAATTCATCTTGAAGCCTCTTTCTCTTCTATTATTTAATAATCATTAATAATCCTTCTCTAAAATCCCTCAGCAATTGAATGTCTCTTCCTCCTTTGTTCTATATATTAAATGATGACTACATCATCCACCGTTTCAACAAAGTAGAAAACTAGGAATAACTCCAGGCCTTCTGTCTTTCTCCTTTCAATTTGTCCACCCCATCCTACTGATTTTATGTACTAGACATTTCTTAAATTTATCCTGCCCCTTCCCACTGTCAGCGTTGCCCCTAATCTGGCAATATCTTACCTCTTCTTCACTTTCCAGCGTTATCTGTCACCACCTTCCTATTCAGAATTTCAGTAAAGAATTTTTGAATTACTTAAAATTTCATACACTCTCCTGCTTTGTCTTGTCTCTATTTTTCTCCCCTCCCTGTTTGCCTGGCTTATTCCAGTCCATCTTTTCATATTTAGCCCACACATCTCTAAGATTCCTCCATATTACTTCTTTCCCATCCTTTTCCACCAAATGGCCCTTTCCTGTGTCCCCCAGAAGTCTGCATACATCTTTGTTAATGCTCTCTCCACTTTTTATTTCTCACTAGACTGTGAGCTCCTTGAAAACAAGGACAGCTCTGTCTTATCCATCTTTATGTCCTGCTGCAGTCCTGTAACATGGTTGGCCCTCAGTGAATATTATTGATGTTAGTCAATATCTTTAAATCGATTTGATGGTACCTTTGAGGCCCCAGACAGAAGAGAGTTCTCCAAAGAGAAACATCAGTAAAGTTATCTTTATCCTGGATCGTATCCATGGACCCCCTCTTGTAGTAGCTCTTCCTCACATGATGAAGTTTCTGATAGTGAAATCCAGTATGGAAAAACATCCCCTTCATTCATACTGATGTTTCTGAATAGTAATAAGTAGGATAACTCCTTTTTTTTTTTTTTTACTGTTTGCCCAAATGGAAGAGGCTCCCTAGAAAGGAAAATATATGAGGTTTGAGATTTAAGAGACTGAAGCCAATGAATTTCTTTCCCATTGAATTCAGCAAACACTGGGATAACATAAGGGCCCATGCAGAACTGTAATAGCACAGAGCTAGCAGACATTAGCAGTGCTTTCCTGCGATTTTGTTTACCATAATGAACTGGTCAATAAACATCACAAATTGTTTATCTATATAAATCTTGACAGATTACTCTTTATGAAATCCATTTAGCAAGTGAGGTTTTCCCATAAGGATGAAAAATGAAGATTTTAAACAGATTGCGGGAGAAGCCCTAGCTGTACCAGGAGAGTCAGTGTAATAAAGGTTTCTTTATATTAATATTACAAAAACCATTTATCCTGACAAAATCAATATCACAATTCATCTTAGTTTGGTGTTTCTCTTTCTAAGCTTAAAATGTCTTTTTCTTTATTACACATAATTTTGTTTTAATAAATGTGAAATGTATTTCATTTAGGAGATGCTCTTGAGGAAGGATAACTTATAAAATGACATCAAACCTGTAGCTTATTTGCTAAGGAGTCTTGGAAATATTTAAAATTATATTTGAGAGGGGGAGAAATTTACAGAAATCATTTTGCTTAAACTTTAATTACAAAATTATCCCCAGTGTCCTTTAGGCTAGAAACAACCTATAGTATTCAGAAAAGTCTCCCGTAAACTTCATCTGGGTAAAAATCTCTCTTACTAAAGTCAAGCAATTATAAGAAGTCAGAGAAGTTACATATAAAAAGAGTTGCAATAAGAGACTGTGAAACCAGTAAGAGTCATATTTAGTTACTCAAAACACTACGTGATTTCCTAAGAAGCAGTGTATTTATTCCATTTGGATTTGGAACTTAATATCCCATGGATATTGACAGACTGACTTGGAGTTAAGCATGTAGCAGTTAGCGGAAAGAAAATAGATCTCCATCAAGGAAAGGAATTATACACTGGAAACTATTACTCTAAATGTACTGTATGGAAAATAAATGTGATTGTCTCATGAGTGAATGGCAATAAAAGCTGAAATACTCAAGAGACACTTATTCATGAATGGTGTAGTGATATATATGTGCATTGAGAGAAGCTTGTCTCTTATTGTTTATGCTTACCAATATTATACTAACAGCCGACAAACAATATATTCTAAGTAATAGCATATAATGAAGTTAGGAGCAAATTAAATATTTTGTTGCTTCTGTAATTCCATTTTAATTTCCGTGCATAATTTTCATCAGCTTTAATACTTAAATAGGCTAAACAAGATATCTGTTTGAGATAGAATTCTGTCTACACATAAAGGACACACTGTAGTTGTTTGGAGGGGAAAAATGTACTCTTATCATGACATAAAAAGGGCAAACTACGGTATAGTAGTTTTCGAGACAAACTGTACTTTATTTATTCCCAAGGTGATATTAGTCCATAAAACAAATTTGCAGCTTATTTAGCAGCCTTAGCTTTTATCAGCTTTTTTAAGGGTGTTGAATGATTACCCAGGAGATCACACGGTAAAAGTTGCAGTGAGATGAAGTAACTCTATCCATCCAGCATCTTTATTAGAAAATATAGGTGAAGCCATGCTGTTCATGTTGTTTTCAATGTGCCCTATGAAAAGCTCCTCTTTAGAGGTCGTGGTCTTCTTATGTGTGATGTTTTGCTTAATGCTTCATGCTGTGCTGGGCTGTGCTGGGCTTAGTTGCTCAGTCATGTCTGACTCTTTGCAACCCCATGGAATGTGGCCCGCCAGGCTCCTCTGTCCATGAAGATTCTCCAGGAAAGAATACTGGAGTGGGTTGCCATGCCCTTCTCCAGGGGATCTTCCCAACCCAGGGATCGAACACAGGTCTCCCACATTGCAGGTAGATTCTTTACCATCTGAGCCACCAGGGAAGCCCTAAGGCTTCATGGTGGTACCATCCCAATCTATGACATTAACATGCACTGAGTGAAAAATTCACTCTGAAAAAACAAGTCTTAGTTACTATCATGGTTAAAAAAAAAAAAAAAAAAAGATAAAGTGGCTCAGAGGGTAAAGCGTCTGCCTGCAATGCAGAAGACCTGGGTTCGATCTCTGGGTCAGGGAGATCCCCTGGAGAAGGAAATGGCAACCCACTCCAGTACTCTTGCCTGGAAAATCCCATGGACAGAGAAGCCTGGTAGACTACAGTCCATGGGATCGCAAAGAGTCGGACACGACTGAGCGACTTCACTTTCACTCTCATGGTAAAATGCCAAGACTGATTTTTACAATCAACTTTGAGTCCAAGAAATTTAAGTTGAAATGAAGTTCTTTCATTATGTTTGTATTGATAGCATCTTTTCATAGATCAGAATAATGCTGTATTCTCTCATCATTTTGGGTAAACGAGTTTAATACAAAAGTTAAAAATAATATATAACATATATAAGGCATCAGCAGTGTTTGAACATATCTTCCTCAAACTGTTTTCTTATTAAAATTTAATCTTTATAAAACTATATGATTTTGACTCTTTAAAAGACTATAGGATTGTAATAGGGGGAGCAGTAATTATCACACCCAGTTTTCTATTTCACAGCTTGAAAGATACTTAAAGAGATAATTTTATGGGTGCACATTCAGTTGCTCAGCTGTGACCAGCTCTTTGCAATCCCATGAGCTATAGCCTGCAAGGCTCCTCTGTCCATGGGGTTCTCCAGAGAATACTGGAGTGGGTTACCATTTCCTCCTCCTGGATGGGTATCGAATCTTAATTTTTAGCTGTCAGGAGAACTGCTTTTGTGGGATGAGAAGTTTACAGTGCTCTTAATGGAGCAACTAGTATGCAAAATAAGTCACAAGATGTATCATTGCATATAAAAAAGCAATATAACACTTTCTTGCTATTAATTAATGTATAAAGAGAAGGCTTTGTAGAGATTTTATTGTAAATGGCATTTTGATAAAGGTATCTTTCTGTTTTATTTTGTGTTTGTTTAGCTCAAGAATCTTTTTCAATATACCAGCTAAAACAGACTATTTTATTCCACAGTGTTATCAATAGATGTAACTTTTTCCATGGATTGCTAATCAAAGTGTTATTTTCTTTAATGGTTTATTTGTCTTATTTTCAGATGTCAGCCTTGCAATTGTCATCTCTCGGGAGCCTTAAATGAAACCTGTCACTTGGTCACAGGCCAGTGTTTCTGTAAACGATTTGTTACTGGATCAAAGTGTGATACCTGTGTTCCCAATGCAAGCCATTTGGATATCAGCAACCCGTTGGGCTGTAGCAAAAGTAAGTGAACTCTAGTCCATGTATGAGGCAGCATCACACAGGACACTGTCTCATTAATATCTTCATTGAGAACCTATCAGAAAGCCTTAGGTACAATGAGGAGAATTTAAGTGAGAAATGAAAAAAAAAAAAAAAACACTAAATGAAATTTGAGTTCTTTTCCTCGACTGGAGCATAGAATATAGCAATTATCCGAATAGTGGGAAATTTACACTGGTCTGTTGGAATGGTACTGCTAGCAAGGTGACTATAGTCTTGGTTTATCCAGACTGAAGGTTTTCCCAGAATGTGAGACTTTCCACGTAAAATTTAGGATAGCATTGTGAAACCGATATGACTGGTTACCTTTCCACTTAAGAACATTTCCAAGTGATTTCTATAGGAAATGGAAGATTTCTACTTATTTGTTGTGAGTTTTATGTCATTCTGTCCTCCCGGTTTTATGGACACTCTGCTACTATTAGATGTTTATTGATATTGTAGTAATTATTATCATTATTTATCACTGCATGTTACTCATGTAATTGATATTCCTTTCTACTTTAAGTTGTATTAGTTGTTTCAACATCTCTCACATTTTGCTTTAACTCTTAGAAGCCAAAAGTTACATCATAGTGTCTTTTGACTTCTCAACATTATTCTTCAGTGCCTTGAAGTGACTTCTCAAGGTCACTTGAAATATGCTACAATTTCTTAGCATATTGGTGATTTTTTTCTTTTTGCTTTCTTTTCTTTTCTTTTTTTTATTTTAAATTTTATTTTATTTTTAAACTTTACAAAATTGTATTAGTTTTGCCAAATATCAAAATGAATCCGCCACAGGTATACATGTGTTCCCCATCCTGAACCCTCCTCCCTCCTCCCTCCCCATACCATCCCTCTGGGTCATCCCAGTGCACTAGCCCCAAGCATCCAGTATTGTGCATCGATCCTGGTCTGGCAACTCGTTTCATACATGATATTATACATGTTTCAATGCCATTCTCCCAAATCTTCCCACCCTCTCCCTCTCCAACAGAGTCCATAAGTCTGTTCTGTACATCAGTGTCTCTTTTGCTGTCTCGTACACAGGGTTATTGTTACCATCTTTCTAAATTCCATATATATGCGTTAGTATACTGTATTGGTGTTTTTCTTTCTGGCTTACTTCACTCTGTATAATAGGCTCCAGTTTCATCCACCTCATTAGAACTGATTCAAATGTATTCTTTTTAATGGCTGAGTAATACTCCATTATGTATATGTACCATAGCTTTCTTATCCATTCATCTGCTGATGGTGATTTCTTTATATTTACTTCAAGATAGTATATCCTTGACTTTTCCAGAATGCCCAAGAAATGCCTATTAAGAACATGTGATAAGGATTCCTCAATAATATAATTCACAATTCATTTCCTGTATTCCTCAATATATAATTCCTCAATAATATAAGGAATAAGGATTCCTCAATAATATAATGCACAATGCGTTTCCTCCTTGAGGTGTCCTGAGACCATAGCATGAGTCACAATGCTAGGAAATGCCACAAGTCCAGACAAATCATCATAAACAAGCATGCCTGGAAGAGTGCTATGTATATTTAAGGGAGAGACAGAGAAGTAATATGATGTTGAGTTCCGCAGCAACTATATTAGATTTTGAGGTAGTGAAAGGCAGAGTGTAGCTAATGATTAAAAAGACATATTCAGCTTTTGTACCTGTATGTTTTATCTTCAGTATCCTGTGTTTCATTGATCCCTCTGGATTTTAGTATAAGTAAAACCATAGGTATTTATGCTCAACTTGGGAAAGGAGTGTAATAGTTGCCTTTGTGTATAAACATAGTCTAAACACCAATCTGGATTCACTGAACATTTAATTAATATTTATTATTCATTGATTAGCTATATAACTGATTTGTGAGCAACAGAAATTCCAGCATACTTCCTTGGTTGCCAGTCATAGAAATCATTTATAATAGAATTGTGAGAGTTTTACATTCACATATGGAATCATAGCAATTTTTTGATTGGTTCTGCCACCAACGTTATATGAAAATACAAGCATCTGCTCCGTTTTCACTACCTGTGTGCACACCTGAGACAGACTAGGAATTACACCTCAGGCAAAAGTGGATGGTCTGGTCACAAAACCTGGCCTGCATTTCTTAGTAGTGGTAGACATTTACTTTTATGTTAAGATTTTTCTTCTCTGGGCTAAATATTTTTAGTCTGTCCAAATACTTTCAATTCTTAATAGTTAAAAAAAATTGCATATTTATAGTCACTCTTTTCTGGATATGGTCCTTTTGACTTTCTATCTCTTTAAAATTGTAATCCTTGGTAGAACACATTCGTCCAGCTTCTTATAGTGGTGATTTTGCTGCTTCTGTTTTAGGCTGGGGTTTCACAATGTTTACAAAACAAAGTTGGAAGCTCAGCATCAATAGAGGTAATGCATTTTAAAAGTTAGACAGGATTCCTGCCTGTACAGAAGCACAAAGCACAGTCAAGAAGCATAATGAACACAGTGAGAATAAAAAGGTGTAAATGAAGGGTGCAGAAAAGGGCTAACTGGGATGAATGTGAAGGGGGCTGCTTTCTGTCCTGTTCCATGCTGATTTTCCTGTGATCCTGGCTTTTTATCCCAGCAACAGTCGGAACAACCAACTGTACAAAGATAGGATGCTACTGAAAGGAACATAGTGCTGTCTGTTGTTGAAACTGTGAACTACCTCGGGTGTGTATTTTTCTGTGTCCGACTAATTTCAAGAATGCGAAAATAAATAAATTTATATTTAAAAAAAAAGAATGCGATTTGGGAACCACAGTATTGTAACTATTTTCTTTTACACGGCCGTAGCCATTGACAAAAGCGTAGTGATGCATCTGTGATCTTTTTTAAGACAGAGAATCAGGGTGGGAATCCTAGGATATACTTTCTAGAATGCAGGAGAATTGAATTAAACTAGTTAGACCTTCTCTCATAGTCTTACTTATTATGTGATTTAATTCTTTCCTGAGAATAACTGTTTTATGCTTTTAAAATGATAGTCATTCTTTTTGATACAGAGACAGAAACAGAAGGTTTTAAAGAGTTCTGCTTTCTGAATGCTTTCCTACTGAATGACATACCATTTGCCCTAAACTTCTGGCTCTGAATTTAACTAAACAAAGAAATGTATTTATGTATACACAGGTCATATATGTACTTAAATCTTTTTTATATCAACTCACATTTATATTTATTCTTGGTTATTTAGCAGTCTTCTTGCACATTTTTATCTCTATCAGAGAGGATCTCATAGTTTTTCTTTTATTTATTTATTTTTTTTACATTTTATTTTATTTTTAAACTTTACAATATTGTATTAGTTTTGCCAAATATCTAAATGAATCCGCCACAGGTATACCTGCGTTCCCCATCCTGAACCCTCCTCCCTCCTCCCTCCCCTACCCTCCCTCTGGGTTGTCCCAGTGCACCAGCCCCAAGCATCCAGTACTGTGCATCAAACCTGGACTGGCGACTCGTTTCATACATGATATTATACATGTTTCAATGCTATTCTCCCAAATCTCCCCACCCTCTCCCTCTCCCACAGAGTCCATAAGACTGATCTATACATCGGTAAAACTATTTTATTGTGATAAAATATCTATGCATTAAGTTACCATATTAAATATTTTTAAATGTACAGTTTGGTGATGTTAGATACTTTCATAATGGTGTGCAGACATGACTACCATCCATCTCTGTTAACTTTCTTCTGCTTGTGAAACTGAAACTCTACACCCATTAAGCAATAATCTCCCTTGCCCACATTTTCCCCTACCTCCTGGCTACTACAATTTTACTTTCTGTCTCTATGATTTTTAATAATCTAAGTATTTCATATAAGGAAGATCATAAAGTATTTGCCTTTTTGTTACTTTTGTTAGATATTCTGCTTATTTCACTTAGCATATGTCCGACAGGTTTATCCATATTTTAGCATATGCCAGAATTACCTTCTATAAGGAAGGTAAGACTGAACCATATCCCATGACATGTACATGCCACCTTTTGCTCACCCATTCATCTGTTAATACACAGATACTATGCTTTAGTTGCTATCATGCTTTAGCTGTTTTGAGTAATGTTACTATGAATATGAGTGTACAAAGATCTCTTCAAGATTCTGCTTTCAATTCTACCGGGTATATTCTCAGAAGTGAAATTGCTGAATCTACTTCTAAGCAAAAGTAATTCTACTTTTACTTTTTGGAGGAAGCTGCTTTCACAACAGCTTTACCATTTTACATTCTTGCCAACAGTGTACAAGGATTCCATTTTCCCTACCAACCATTGGCAACATTTTTTTTTCCGTTTATTTAAAGTAGCCTTCCTAATAATATAAATGTTATCTCATTGTAATTTTGTAGATTCAATGGTTACTGATATTGAGCATCTTTTCATGTGCTTATTGGTTACTTGTGTAGATTCTTTGACAAATATCTACTCAAGTACTTTGCCCTTTGTTAATTGAATTTTTTGTTGTTTTTGTTGAGTTTTAGGAGTTCCATATATATTATGGATGCTGATCCCTTGCCAGGTATATGATTTGCAAATATTTTCTTTTATTCTGTGGGCTGCCTTTTTAATCTGTTGATAGTATCTTTGGTGAACAAATTTTACAATTTTTGATGGACGCCTATTTGTCTGTTTTTTTCTTTTCTTACCTGTGCTTTTAACATGTGAGAAGTCATTGCCAAACTCAACGTTGCAAAGCCTTTTCCCTGAGTTTTCTTATTAGAATCTTATAGTTTTAGGTCTTGCATTTAAATCTTTGATCTAGTTCAGTTAATTTTTATAGATGGTGTTAGGTAAGTCAGGTAAACACACATGCATGGTGTTTGCATGTGGATGTCCAGTTTTCTGAGTTTCATGAATAGACTTTATTACCCCTATTGTGTGATCTTGGCTTCCTTGTCAGAAGTCATTTGACCATGTAGGTGGGTTTTTATTTCTGGACTCTATTCCCTTGGTTTATACATCTGTCTTTATTCCAGGGCCACATTATTTGATTACTGTAGCTTTGTTGTATGTTTGATATCAAAAAGTATACTACTTCCAGTTTTGTTCTTTTTCCAGATTGTTTTGATTATTTTCCAGTCTCTTAAGATTGCGTATGGACTTAGAGTATTTCCTACTTTTGCAAAAAAAAGTCACTGAGATTTTGACAAAGATTCTATTAAATTTGTAGATTTCTTTGAATAGTATTGGCATTCAACAATTTAAATCTTCTAATCCATGATTGGGTGTGTTTCCATTCCTTTATGTCATCTTTAATTTCTTTCAACAAAGTTTTATAATTTTTGGTGTGTCTTTTATCTCCTTGATTAATTCCTAAGGATTCTTTTTGATGCTATCGTAAATAATTGTTTTCATAATTTCTTTCCAGATTTTTCATTGTTAGTGTATAGAGATACTATGGACTTTTGTTTGCCATGCCTGCTGTTCAGTTGTATCTGACTCTTTTGCAACCCCATGTACTGTAGCCCACCAGGCTTCTCTGTCCATGGAATTTTCCAGGCAAGAATTCTAGAGTGGTTGCCATTTCCTCCTCCAGAGGATCTTCCTGAACCAGAGATTGAACCCATGTCTCATGCGTCTCCTGCACTGGCAACAGATTCTTTACCACTGAGCCACCTGGAAAGCCCACTGATTTTTGTTTATTGACTTTGTATTGTATTTTGCAGCATTCCTTAATTAATTTATTAGTTCTAAATGTTTTTTTGTGTGTGGAATCTTTAGGGTTTTCTATATAAAAGATCATCTATAAACAAAGATAATTTTCCTTTTTGATTTGGGAGTCTTTTATTTTTCTTTCATGTCTAAGTCATGACATTACTTTGCCAACAAAGGTTCGTCTAGTCAAGCCTGTGGTTTTTCCTGTGGTCATGTATGGATGTGAGAGTTGGACTGTGAAGAAGGCTGAGCGCCAAAGAATTGATGCTTTTGAACTGTGGTGTTGGAGAAGACTCTTGAGAGTCCCTTAGACTGCAAGGAGATCCAACCAGTCCATTCTGAAGGAGATCAGCCCTGGGATTTCTTTGGAAGGAATGATGCTAAAGCTGAAACTCCAGTACTTTGGCCACCTCATGTGAACGGTTGACTCATTGGACAAGACTCTGATGCTGGGAGGGATTGGGTGCAGGAGGAGAAGGGGACGACAGAGGGTGAGATGGCTGGATGGCATCACTGACTCCATGGACGTGAGTCTCAGTGAACTCCGGGAGTTGGTGTTGGACAGGGAGGCCTGGTGTGCTGTGATTCATGGGGTTGCAAACAGTCGGACATGACTGAGCAACTGATTTGATCTGATCTGACTAGACGAACCTTTGTTGGCAAAGTAATGTCTCTGCTTTTGAATATGCTATCTAGGTTGGTCATAACTTTCCTTCCAAGGAGTAAGTGTCTTTTAATTTCATGGGTGCAGTCACCATCTGCAGTGATTTTGGAGCCCCCCAAAATAAAGTCTGACACTGTTTTCCCATCTATTTCCCATGAAGTGATGGGACCAGAAGCCATGATCTTCGTTTTCTGAATGTTGAGCTTTAAGCCAACTTTTTCACTCTCCACTTTCACTTTCATCAAGAGGATTTTTAGTGCCTCTTCACTTTCTGCCATAAGGGTGGTGTCATCTGCATATCTGAGGTTATTGATATTTCTCCCGGCAATCTTGATTCCAGCTTGTGCTTCTTCCAGCCCAGCATTTCTCATGATGTACTCTGCATATAAGTTAAATAAGCAGGGTGACAATATACAGCCTTGACGTACTCCTTTTCCTGTTTGGAACCAGTCTGTTGTTTCATGTCCAGTTCTAACTGTTGCTTCCTGACCTGCATATATATTTCTCAAAAGGCAGGTCAGGTGGTCTAGTATTCCCATCTCTTTCAGAATTTTCCACAGTTTATTGTGATCTACACAGTCAAAGGCTTTGGCATAGTCAATAAAGCAGAAATAGATGTTTCTCTGGAACTCTTTCCCTTTTTCCATGATCCAGTGGATGTTGGCAATTTGATCTCTGGTTCCTCTGCCTTTTCTAAAACCAGCTTGAACATCAGAAAGTTCACGGTTCACGTATTGCTGAAGCCTGGCTTGGAGAATTTTGAGCATTACTTTACTAGCATGTGAGATGAGTGCAATTGTGAGGTAGTTTGAGCATTCTTTGGCATTGCCTTTCTTTGGGATTGGAATGAAAACTGACCTTTTCCAGTCCTGTGGCCATCATCCTAATATATTGCTGAATTTCATCTGCTCGTACTTTGTTGAGGATATTTTCATCAATTCATGAGATATATTGTTCTGTAGTTGTCTTTTCTTTTGCCTTTTTCTGGCTTTGGCATCAGGGAAATATTGGCCTCAGAGATTGAGTTAGGACGGGTTCCCTCCTCTTCAAATATTTGGATAAGTTTGAGAAGAATTGGTATTGGTTTTTATTTAGTTTGATATACTTTACCAAATAATTCATCAAGTCCAGGACTTTTCTTTGTTGCAAGATTTTGATTACTGATTCAATTTCATTACTAATACAGGTCTATTCAGATGCTTTATTTCTTTGTGATTTAGTCTTGGTAAGTTTTGTCTTTCTAGGATTTTGTCCTTTTCATTGAGATTATCCAGTTTGTTGGTGTACAACATTATGAAGATGTTTAATATCACTTAACTGTACATTTAAAAATGGTTAATTTGCTAAATTTTATGCTATATATATTTTATCACAGTAAAATTGCTTTAAGGAAAGCTATAGGATCCTCTGTAAATAGAGATTTTAAAATGTGAATGATAAAAAAAGATAAATATAAATGTGAGTTGAATATAAAGAAGATTTAAGTACATATATAACCTATGCATATATAAATATCTGACTGGTTACAAAAAGGGTAAGGAGAGAAAAATAAAAGGATAGAGTACTGGCTTTTAAATTCTTCTTAAAGTCCTTTTGATCTCTGAGGGGAGTACTTGCAGTGGTGCAGGTGGTTGAACAATGGCCACTGTCCTTTTTGTCTGCAACTCTGTGATAAGAAGCAACAATCAGCAGTCAGAGCACAGATTCCCAGTATTTGGACAAAAGGGTCTTTTTGCCCACTCTGGTTCCTGCAGGCTGTGTGCACTCTGTTCCAGAAGCACGTGCACAGCTTCCTTTCATGGAGCAGGGGTGGGAGATGGGTACTTCTACTGTACAAAGAGCTGAAATTGATCAAAATTACCTGCAATTTACCATTCAACCCTTCTCCTGGAAGTTGCAAGCCTTCAATAGACTCCAGAGTTCCAAGGTAGTTACATTAGATTCTGCCAGTGCAAACTGTTGTCTTGGTGGGAAAACAGATTCCTGGTTCTTCTTACACTGCCATCTTCTCAGAAACCTGTCCATCTATTAACAGCTTTATTGAATTATGATTTATGTATCATAAATTTAACCATTTTAAGTGTACGGTTTGTTGAATATCAGTAAATTTATTGTTGTGCAAGCATAACTATAATCCAGTCATAAAATATTTCTATCACTTCGGAAAAGTTCCCATGGACCCATTTTCAGTCAATTCCCACTTCAGCTTATAGCCTCAAGTAACTCATTATCTAGTTCCTGACACAATTTTGCCTATCTTAAATATTTTATAGAAATGAAATCATACAATATTTAGGTTTTTGTATCTGACTCCTTTCTCTCAGCACTGTATTTTTGAGATTCGTCCATGTTTTTATTTATCTCAGTAGTTAATTCCTTTTAATTGTTGAGTAAGATACCATTTACTATATTTTTTTAAATCCATTGAGTTGTGCATACAAATTGCTTCCGGTGTTTATCCACTATGAATAACACTATCATGAACATATGGGTGCAAGTCTTCATATGGACATGTTTTTATGTCTCTTAGGTTTGTCTTAGAATATAGTGAGTATATGCTGAGTGTGTTTGGAACTTTTTCAGAAACTTTCAAGTTATTTACCATCATGGCTATACTATTTTGCATTTCTACCTGCAATTTTTGGGAGATCCAGTTTCTCTATGACCTCAGCAGCATTTGGCATTGACCATGTATCATTATGGACTTCCCTGGTGGCTCAGACAGTAAAGAATCTGCCTGCAATGCAGATAGACCTGGGTTCCATCCCTGCGTTGGGAAGATTTCCTGGAGAAGGGAATGGCTACCCACTCCAGTATTCTTGCCTGGAGAATCCCCATGGACAGAGGAACCTGGCAGGCTACAGTATATGGGGTTACAAAGAGTCAGGTATGACTGAGTGACTTTCAGTATATCATAGCCGCTTTATGTGTGTGAAATAGTAGTATCTCATTGTAGTTTTTCATTTTCATTTTTTTTTTTTACTGACGAACGCTTTTGAGTACCTTTTCATGTTTTTATTTACTGTTCCTGTGTTTTCTTTGGTAAAGTGTTTTTTATGTCTTTTGCCCATGTTTTGAGTTGCTTATCTTACTGAGTTAAAGAATTTCTTTATATACTTGAGATACAAATTGTAACTATTTCCTCCCATTTTGTGAATTATATTTAAAATTTTCTTGATGGTATGTTTTTAAATCCAAGAGCTTTTAACTGTGATGAAGTGTAATTTACCAAAGTTAATTTTTTTTGTTGGATCATAACTTTTTGCATTTTATCTAAGAAATTATTCTTGGCCCAGTGTAACAAAGATTTTATCCTGTATTATCATACAAAATTTTATATTATTAGCTTTCACATTAGATCTATGATTAGCTTCTTTCTTCTTTATTTCATTTTTATTTTTTGAAACATGGATATTGAAATGTTCCTTTAACGTACTTTAAACATGATTATTACCTTTCCTTATTAAACTATCCAGGTATATAGGCAAAAAATCAACTGACCCAATGGCTAACATTATACTCATATTCATATGGTTCAGTTCAGTTACTCAGTTGCGTCCGACTCTTTGTGACCCATGAACTGCAGAATGCCAGGCCTCCCTGTCCACCACCAACTCCCGGAGCCTACCCAAAGTCATGTCCATTGAGTCGGTGATGCCATCCAAACATCTCATCCTCTGTCTTTCCCCTTTCCTCCTGCCCTCAATCTTTCCCAGCATCAGGGTCTTTTCAAATGAGTCAGCTCTTCACATCAGCTGGCCAAAGTATTGGAGTTTCAGCTTCAATATCAGTCCTTCCAATGAACACCCAGGACTGATCTCCTTTAAGATAGACTGGTTGGATCTCCTTGCAGTCCAAGGGACTCTCAACAGTCTTCTCCAACACCATAGTTCAAAAGCATCAGTTTTCCTTGATATGACACAAAAGTCATAGGAAAAAAAAAAAAGGAAAAAGGTAAATCTGAGTTCTTCAAAATTCAAAATTTTGGCATCCAAATACACTATTAAGAGAAAAGACAACTCACAAAATGTGACAAAATAATACAAATCAATATCTGATAGGGGATTAGTATCTAGAATATTATAAAGAACTACAGCTCAACAACAAAAACCAAAGAATTTAATTTAAAAAAGGACAAAGGATTTGAATAGGCATGTTTGAAAGAAAATATGCATATACCCAATAAACACTTGAAAAGATACTCAATATCATTGCTTATTAGGTAAAGCAAACCAAAGCCACAATGAGATACCATTTTATACTCATTTAGATGCCCCATCTCAAAATATGTAAAATAACAAGTTTGGCAAGGCTACAGAGAAATTGGTACAGTTATGCTTTGCTGACGTGTCTGTAAAATGGTACAGTCATTGTGGAAAATATTTGATGCTTCCTAAAATGTTAAACACAGAATTACTATATAGTCTAGCAGTTTCTCCCCTTAGGTAAATACTCCTAAGAATTAAAAGCAGTAACTTAAGCAGATATATGTGTACCAGTGTTCATGTAACAATAGTCACAATACTCAAAAGGCATAAAAAACCTGTGTCCATCAACAGATAAGTATATAAGAAGAATGTGATATATACACACGGCTGAATATTATTCATCCATAAAAGTGAATGAAATGCTAATATACATTATAATATGGTTCCCAGGGACAGAGGAGCCTGGTAGGCTCTACAGTCCATGGGGTCACAAAGAGTCAATCACAACTTAGTGACTGAGCATGCACAATATGGTTAAACTTTGAAAACATTATACTAAGCAGAATAAGTCAGACATGAAAAAAATGTATTACATAATTGCATTTATATGAATTACCTAGAATAGGCAAATTCATACACATACACAGGGCTTCCCAGGTGGCGCTACTGGTAAAAAAAAAAAAAAAACCCTTCTGCCAATGCAGGAGACACCAGAGATGTGGGTTCAATCCCTGAGTTGGGAAGATCCCCTGGAGGCAGACATGGCAGCCCACTCCAGTATTCTTGCCTGGAAAATCCTATGGATGGAGGAGCCTGGTGGGCTGCAGTCCAGGAGGCTACAAAGATTCGGACATGACTGAGCACACACATGATATACACATCGAAAGCAAAGCAGTCATTCACAGAGGCTGTGGGAGGGGAATGAAAAGTTGTTTAATGGGTACAGAGTTTCTGTTTAGGGTAATTAAAAAGTTTTAGAAATGAATAGCAGATTACATAGAAAACCCTAAAGACTCCACCAGAAAATTACTAGAACTAATCAATGATTATAGTAAAGTTGCAGGATATAAAATCAACACACAAAAATCCCTTACATTCCTATACACTAATAATGAGAAAACTGAAAGAGAAATTAAGGAAACAATTCCATTCACCATTGCAACAGAAAGAATAAAATACTTAGGAATAATAAAGTTGCAGGATATAAAATCAACACACAAAAATCCCTTACATTCCTATACACTAATAATGAGAAAACTGAAAGAGAAATTAAGGAAACAATTCCATTCACCATTGCAACAGAAAGAATAAAATACTTAGGAATATATCTACCTAAAGAAACTAAAGACCTATATATAGAAAACTATAAAACACTGGTGAAAGAAATCAAAGAGGACACTAATAGATGGAGAAATATACCATGTTCATGGACTGGAAGAATAAATATAGTGAAAATGAGTATACTACCCAAAGCAATTTATAGATTCAATGCAATCCCTATCAAGCTACCAAGGGTATTCTTCACAGAGCTAGAACAAATAATTGCACAATTTGTATGGAAATACAAAAAACCTCGAATAGCCAAAGCGATCTTGAGAAAGA